>NW_024962310.1:694795-828347 GCF_019238085.1 Lagopus leucura | reverse complement strand
CCATCCCATCCCATCCCATCCCATCCCATCTGATCCCATCTCCATCCCATCTCCATCCCATCCCATCCCCCTCCCTATCCCCATCCTCATCCCCATCCCTGTCCCCATCCCCATTCCCACCCTAAGCCAATCCTGTTCCCATCCCACCCCACCCCCATCCCCCATCCTATGCCATCCTATTTTATACCATCCCCATCCTGTCCCACTTCCATTCCCATCCTCTTCCATCCCCATCCTCAGGCTTTGATCCGGCTCAGCAATCCAGGAGGATTATTTCCTCCCCCACTGGAGGTGTCCCCATTCTGGAGGTGGCACACAACATTCCCCTGCCCTCAGCTGTGCTGGCGTTGCCCCGTAAACCAACTTAACCCTGATCCAAAGGTGGGAGCATACAGTTTGAAGGCAGTCCTGGTGGGAAACCCCACTGCTTCCCCCACAGTGCTCACACCACCCTCCCATCCCGAGCCGCCCCAGCTCTTCGCATCACCCCATTAGTTGTGCTTCACTGGACACTGAATGGGGACTGGAATTCCTTAATCCACCTGTGCCCCGCGGATGAGCTTTCCCAGCCTGAGCCCCGTAACCCAATCCCACCCTGCACAAAGCCGGGCATCGCCCCACACAGCACAGCTGAACTCCCAGCGGAGCCTTTGTTTGGAAAATCCCACCGGGTTCTGGTTCGGTGTTCCCAAAGTCCCATTTGGGAGCCCAGAAGTGCTGGCGGGTTGGAGCTGCTCAGCGCTGAGCAATAAAAGGCACCGAGAGAGGATTTGGAAATGTGGTGGGTTTTTTGTATTTTTTTTTAAGAGGAAAATGTTGATTCATTGGAAAGAATGATTTTTTTTGCCAGCAGTGTCTTTTCTCACTTTGACCCGGGCAGAATTTTTCTCATTAAAACATTACAGAGATGCATCCATCCCATCCCATAATAGCTATCAGTTCGGGGTTTGCTCCGCTTCTCGCAGCTCATCCAACTGCATTCGGGAGGGTGACGGAGCAGCGGCCTCACTTTCCATTCATCCTTGCCCCGTGCCCCAATGGACCACATCCCAGCGCCGATGGAGATGAGCTCATGGCCACGTGGGACGGGGAAGCACCACACGTGGGCTCCTCCAGTGCCAGAGCTCCCAGAGCTCGCCCACACCTCCTTTCCATGAGCTCAGAGTGGTGGGGAGGAAAGGACACGGGGCTGCCTGGATGTGTGGCATGGGAGTGAGGGGCGGCCCTGCAGACAGCGTTGGGTTGTTGAGAGCAATTCGGATGGAGATGATGCAGAAAATGAGCCTGGAAATGGGTGAGGGTTCACATCCTGTGTGCTCTCAGAATCGTAACCAGCACAGATCCTTCACGTTGGAGGGCTTTTTTCCCTTGAAATACCCATTTTCTGTAAAAATACACGACCAAGGAGCCAGCTATGCTCTGCGCAGACCCCCTGATGGCCTTTTGGGAGCCCTGGGGCCGGGTCGGGCAATCTGCTTTTTGGGAAAGGAGTGTTGAATGTTATTGTCAGCTCTCTCCAAAGGGCACCACGCATGGGAAGCGTGAATTCCTCCGGCCCATGAGAACTGGACTTCCAAACCACCTGGACAGAGGAGCAGAGGAGCACACAGGACGTGCACGCTCACCCGGCAGCCCGTTGTGCGTGTCGCAGCAGAGTGCCACGTCCAGGGTGGCCGCAGTGTGGGGCTGAGCTCAGCCCAGCTGCAGCCATGGGACACCAAGGCTGGCGGCCAATGCCCACTTTCCATTTGCTCCGACTTTCCGCCCCTGCATCCCCCCACATCATCCCCGTGAGTAATAGGGAGCGGCCGTCCTGCCTGGGCCAACGGGGACGGGGCCACCGCGGCCATCCTTGGCTCTGGCAAGCAATGAGGAGGAGGAGGAGGAGGAGGATGAGGAAGGCAACTGCGGCCTCTCCATTTCCTCTTGGCCACCTGGTGTGGTTCAGGGTCCCGTCCTGACACGTCTGGAAGCCAGCCAGCCCCGTTAGTCATGCAAGGAGGTGGGAAGGCTGGAAAGACCTGCAGCCCCACTGCCAGGGCGGGCAGCACGCCTCGGCCAGGAGCTGTCATGCTCAGTGCCACAAAGGAGACGTGAGGGGGGAGATGAGACTCGTGATCTCCAGCCTCACTCTCACCTCCTGGAGGGTCTCTTGGTGGTCTCTACGCCTTTCCCTCTGATCCCTCCCTGTCTGCAGTGTGCCAGTGGCACCACTTGGTGTGTGCCATCCCATCTAGGGGACCCCTTCTGGGTGCCTTCAGCTTTGGGGCACACAGAGCAGAGGTTTGAGGCTGGCACAATGCAGGTGGTGCGGGGACAAACAGGAGGGGAATCAACTCATGGAAAGGGGAGATAACAGCAGGACGAGGGGAAATGGTTTGAAGTTGAGGGAGGGAAGATTGAGGTTGGATGTCAGGGGGAAGTTCTTTGCTATGAGAGTGGTGAGGTGCTGGAACAGCTGCCCAGAGAGGCTGTGATGCCCCGTCCATCCCTGGAGGTGTTCAAGGCCAGGTTGGATGGGGCCCTGGGCAGCCTGGGCTGCTGTGAAATGGGGAGGTTGGTGGCCCTGCGTGTGGCAGCGGGTTGGAGATTCTTGGTGATCCTTGAGGTCCCTTCCAACCCTGACCATTCTGTGATGCTGTGATTTTGTGACAAAGGCTGCTTTCCAAGCACACAGCTTTTACAGAGCTCAAAGGGCTGTGGGTGGGGAGGAACAAAAGCCCTAAAAACAGGAAGAAAAATAACACCGAGCACCTGGAGGCACTGGGGATGGAAGGATTTGAGGGCAGTGCCTCCCCACAGTCCATCATCTTCAGGCTCTGTGCTGTCCTCTCTTCATTATTTCACTGGTTGCATTGCTCCAAGCTCCAGCTTAAGGCTCCCATCCTTCTCTCCATGGGCGTGCAGCACATCTTGTCTCTGCTGTAGCTTCACTTCCTTGCACGCCGTGTCCCCTGAGCGATGGCAAATCCATCGACATCTCCACGCCTTGGAGAAGCGTGCTGCCATGTTCCTGCATCCTCTTCCTTATTTTAGGGCCAACATCATCACACGGGGTCTGCACATGGTTTAGCATTACATATAACAGGGTTTGACCACACGGGCAGCGTTGACAACAAAGGCAGAGAGAGGAAGACATGGGTGTTTCCAAGTGTGCTCCTGCTGCCTCAGAGACAGGCTGGTTCTGTTCGAGAACCTCGGTGAGATGCAGCACAGATGGAAATGTGCAGAAGCTGTGATGGGTCTCAGCCCCCCCTGTGGGCTGTGGGAGCACCGTGCTGCACTCCTAGGATGCGTCACTTTGGGCATCACCTGAGAAATCTCCTTAGAGCATTTCAGACCATGGGGACGGCGACGACACGTGAGCACACGAGTGCTTCTGTATGAGTGTGTGTGCTGTCAGCCCTGGTGCTTCGTGATGCTGCAGCTGCTTTGCTGAGTGAACATGACACCAGGCTGAGCGGTGTGGTTGGCACAGTGGAAGGAAGGGATGTCGTTCAGGGGGACCTCAACAGACTTGAAAGCTGGGCCCGGGTGAACCTGATGAGGTTCAACACAGCAGAGTGCAAGGCTTGGCACTTGGGCCGGAGGAATCCCAGGCATCCATACAGACTGGAAGGAGCGGTCCTTGAGAGCAGCTCTGCAGAGAAGGACCTGGGGGTCCTGAGGGATGAGAAGCTGAACATGAGCCAGCAGTGTGTGATTACAGCTCAGAAAGCTGGGATCCTGGGCTCCATCAGCAGAGGGGTGGCCAGCAGGGACAGGGAGGTGATTGTCCATCCCTGCTCTGCTCCTGTGAGGCCACATCTGCAGCACTGTGTCCAGGTCTGGAGTCCCCAGTGCAGGAAAGACAGAGAGCTGTTGGAGAGGGTCCAGAGGAGCCACAGAGATGATCAGGGGACTGGAGCACCTCCCTACAAAGACAGGCTGAGGGAGCTGGGCTTGTTCAGTCTGGAGAAAAGAAGGCTGTGGGGTGACCTCACTGCAGCCTGCAGTACCTAAAGGGAGCCTACAAACAGGAGGGGAATCAACTCTGTGAAGGGGAGATAACAGCAGGACAAGGGGAAATGGTTTGAAGTTGAGGGAGGGGAGATTGAGGTTGGATGTCAGGGGGAAGTTCTTTGCTATGAGAGTGGTGAGGTGCTGGAACAGCTGCCCAGAGAGGCTGTGGATGCCCCGTCCATCCCTGGAGGTGTTCAAGGCCAGGTTGGATGGGGCCCTGGGCAGCCTGGGCTGCTATGAAATGGGGAGGTTGGTGGCCCTGCGTGTGGCGGGGGGTTGGAGATTCTTGGTGATCCTTGAGGTCCCTTCCAATCCTGGCCATTCCGTGATGCTGTGAACCAGCGAGTTGGAACCGCGGTGATGTTCGGCAGCTCTCCGCCTTCGCGCTCACCCCGCCGGGGTCCCAGCGGCTCTGTCCCCAGCAGCGAGGCCGGGCTGCAGGTAACGTTGCCATCTAGTGGCTTCCCCACCCCGAGCCGGCAGAAAGCACTCGGGATATTCGGGCAGAGGAGGATGGAAGAGGCGAAGCAGCTGCGCTGGCACCGAGTGGCACCCAGAGACACCCCCGCGGTACCCTCACCCTGGGCACCACCAGAGGATGCAATGGACAACCCGCAGCCTCCCTGCTCGACGGCAGCCCATCGACCAGAAGCACACAGCAGCTCCAACACGCAGCTGGGGACCCGGGGCTGCACTGGCAGCTGATGCCCATAGGTAGGGAGCACAGAGCCCGGAGCCCTCACACGCTGCCTCCAGCCCCGGGGGCAGAAGGTGGAGGCTGCGCTCCCGGAGCTGTCAGGCATTGGTCACCGCGGTGACAGAGCAGCTGCCTCTGGATGGTACCTGATGGGTGAGATTCCTGCGCAGCATCCTTCTTGACAGGGCTTAAGATCAAAGGCAGATGGGGCCGAGTACATGTGCAGCTCAGCCCCGTGTCGGGTTGGAACCCAGTGCAGGAGGGTCCCAGCAGCTCCCAGCCAGATGCTGAGCATGGCAGCATGAACAGGGGTAGAAATACCCACATAATGTGCTGCGTTCACACTGTGAGCTTTCCCAGCATCCTCATCCCAAAGGGGCACAGATCTTCCCCTGTTTTTCCAGCACAGGGTCCCATGGAGCCATTGTATCAGGGGAAAGCAGCCCCCCAGTTGCCATCACCTCTTCACATGGCATCACCTGCAGCTCTGCCCGTGCCATTCACATCCCAGAATGTGAGAGGGGAGAAGCAGAGCCTGCCTGGTGCCCAGAGAGAAAGCTCTGCATGGCACAGAGCCACAACCACGCCGCCAGCTCTGCACACTGAGGGCACGGGGGCTTGGGATCGGGTTTGGGATTCCTTCAGTTCCTGCACTGTAAACCCCAAAGGAAGTGGCCTGGGGATGGCTGTCCCTGCAGCGAGCTCCTGCCCATCCCTTTGTCACAGAATCACAGAGTCACAGAATGGCCAAGGTTGGAAGGGACCTCAAGGATCATGAATCTCCAACCTCCACGTTTAATGCCAAACCAGGCTGCCCAGGGCCCCATCCAACCAGGCCTTGGATACCTCCAAGGACGGGGCATCCACAATCTCTCTGGGCAGCCTGTTCCAGTACCTCACCACTCTCTGGGTGAAGAATTTCCCCCTGATGTCCGACCTCAATCTCCCCTCCCTCAACTTAAAACCATTTCCCCTCGTCCTACACATATCAACCCTTTCAAAGAGTTGATTCCCCTCCCCTCTGTAGGCTCCCTTTAGGTATTGAAAGGCTGCAGTGAGGTCACCCCACAGCCTTCTTTGTCCTCTCACACTCACAAGCATTCAGATTTTCTCTGCACTTCATCCCCTTTATCATTTTAAAACTTCCTATTTTAAAACTCTCGTTGTCTCAGCGTTTCTCTACAAGCTTTGTTGGTCCTGCCAAGACACCAGCAGCAATAATCTCATAGCAATGAACTTCGCCAATTAACCGGGCATCACTTCCACACCATTCCACCCTGCTTGGAGATGCTGGGACCGACCCTTCCTCCCCCAGCTGCCAATGCTGTGGCTGTGCTGGCAAAAGCTCCTAAGCAAAAGCCTTTTGCATCTGCCCTTCTATCTGCTCTCTGCATCTCACATGCACGGAGCCTGTGCCTGCATTCCTCACTATGGAGTCACCTTGTTTGGCTGCTGTCGGATCCTCCGGGTTTCTCTCCTGCTCTGGAAAACACACCCACAGGAAGGCAGCCTCCTCCCCTGGCCCCTGCCAGCTCCCCATTCCCGCAGCGTGCAGCGGGGTGGTGACACTGATTATGGAAGAGGATGCAACGCAGGGTGTTCATCCCTGAGTGCCCAGGATCCTTATCTTGCCAAGGGAGAAATTAAGGTGAATGCAGAGGTTTGAAGCTGGGATCTTAAAGTTAGTGGGGGAACAAAATCATCCCTGCACAGCCTTCAGTATCGCATCGTCTGCTGCAGTTGTCCCTTGCCTGCATGGCTGGGCATCCTCCTGGGGATGCTACAGCAGTTCTGCCCAAGCAGCACTGTCCCCAAGCCCTGGGGATCCTGCAGCTCTCCATATGGATGTGCCACTTGTCCCCCAGGCTCGGCAGACCCTCTGCTCACTGCAGTGCATCGTGGCATCTCCTCTTCCCATCACACGCCGCATCCCTGGGCTGCGGTGCAGCAAAGCAGTGCTGGGTGTGATGCCAGCAGAGCACAGGGCATGTAGGCTGCAGGACAGGGCCAGGGCAGGGTGCTGCAATCCTGTCCTGCTCTGTTTACTTCCCCTCCCAGCTTTTTTGCAAGCTCCTCGGGGCAGCGCCTGTTTCTCAATAGCGCTGCTCTCTCCCGTGGCTTCTTTCTGCCACTGTGAGCAGATGCTTTTGCTGGCCATAGAGCCCCAAATTCCAGAACCTACAATCCCACTCCAGCCAGGATCCCATTGTTGATCCTTGAACATTTCTGCTTGCACGGAATCAACCTCCAGAAAAGCTCTGACCAAATGGCACATGCTGGGTGAAGCTGAGCTTTCCCCACCCTGTAGCCTCGTGTTTTCTATCCCAGAAAGCTGTGAAAGACCCCTCATTGCCCAGCTCCTGGAGCTTGGTGCACACTCAAGCAGCAGCTGAAGCCCATGAACAATCCCCACTCCCACCCAGCTTCAGATTTGGCTCCTGACCCTCATTCTCTGAGGGTACAAGCACAGCCCATGTGGAGCTGTCACCAGCTCACCAGCAGTTCCCCAGTGCTCGCTCCGGGTGCCAGTGGAGCCTGTCCTCTCCTCCCAAGGCTGCTTTGAACCTTCTCTTGGTGGCCTCCAATGCCGGAAGCTCCCATCTGGGGCTGGATGGAGGCAGCAATCATGGTATTGTCCCATGGTTGTTTTTTTTTTCAGGCTCCCTGGGAATTATCCGCTGATTTTTCTCATTTTCTACCAGACTACGAAGCTCTAGAGGCAGAAATGATTGCTGCTTGCACGGCACCTACCACGGCAGGGTGCAGCTTCCTGACTGCACCAGCAAGCTGGATAAATCAAGGATGTTATCAGATCATGAAGGCTGGAATAGACCCCTCAGATCCCCGCATCCAGCCCCAACCCACCCCAGCATGCCCAATGGCCATGTCCCCATGTCCCCTCCAGGGTGGTGACACCCCACCTCCCTGTGCCGATGCTTTATAACTCTTTCTAAGAAGAAATTGCTCCTAATACCCAACCTGTCCATGAACTACACGTGCTGGCACCTTCCATTGAGCACTTCCAGCCAACCCAAAGAAATAGCAACGGAAACGGAGCATCCACGGAGGCCAAAGGTGGCACGGCTGTAGGATAACCAGGAGAGCACCCATCCGACACAAACAACTGTGACACGGTCACGCTTTTCACGCAGGGCCGGGTGTGATTAATCCCTGAAGCCTGCCAGGGAAGCGCGCTGCTAAGCAAATGCAGCCTTTGATGTACAGCTTGGGGATTGATGAAACCGAGGCACGTTGACGGCAGCGTAGCTGTAGGGTGGCCGAGGAGAGGAGGGGAGAAGCGGGCGTGCAACGAGCCCCAGTGGACTCAGAGCAATGCCTAAGGTACAGGGGAAGAGTAATAAGAAAAGATGCTACCAAAATTTAATTAAAAAGAAAAAGAAAAAAAAGAAAGGGCCAATGAGTAGAAAGTGTTGTCCCAGGAAACTTCCCCTTGCCCAGGGGAGGTAGCGTGGCCAAAGGGTGGCAAGGTTGCCTGGGGATTTGGGATGTGCTCCAAGCAAGGCTGCTGAGTGGCCTTGGTCAATTTCCCTTACCTGCTCCCCTGTCTTGGTAGATAACAGTTGCTGGACCTAATGCACTCATTTCTGGATTTAGCCATGTTCAAACGCAGGATCATGGGATAATTAAGGTTGGAAGGGACCTCTGGTTAGAGGATCAGGGTCTGAGTGCAGAGGATGACCTGATCTGGGGATTTCCTCTGAGTTAACTCAGTGCAAGGAGTTGCAGCAACTCGTGATTAAGACTTAGCGAAGATAAAACAGGGAAAGTAAGCTTTACCCGCACTTCACAGGGAGCCAATGCCAACTGCAGGTGCAGCTCTGTGGTTTTCAGCCTTCTCCTGGTGTGCCCCAGCACTCTGCAGCTAGCTGCCTCTTCCCAGTGTGATGCTTTTGAATCTTCAAAACAGATAGAAAACTGTTAGTCAGTGAGGACTCAAATCCCAAACAGAATACATGGAAAATGGCTACAGCCTCTTCGTGACCCCCAGCTGAGTCCTGTGGCACAGCTTGCACTCAGTGCAATAAGAAATACGTGGCTGAAGATCTGCATGGACAGAGGTTCATCTCCCACGGTGGCAGCAAGGCACAGTGAGTTCTTGTTCTCTTCCCATTGGAAGGATTCTCCACGGGCTGCAGAGGCCAAGGGATGAACCAACCCTTCCCAGACACCTGGAGTAACCCGGGGTCCCACTTCAGAACTCATTTCTCCACAAGGCAAAAAGTCAGCTCTCCTCATTTGGGGGGATGCTTATGAGCTGGGATGGCGCAAACCGGTTCAAGAGAGTGAATTTGCTCAACCCATCAACACTCAGAGCCCGTGCCTGTTTCCAAAACAGCCTGTGGTTCTACAAAGGCTGGATGTCCTCTTAATTTCAAACGTTCTTCCAGTTTTCTTCCAGGACCAATAGGAAATGTGCTGAAACACCGTGAGAAAGCTTGTTCTTGTGGTTACGTCTGGCCCTAACCAGAAACAGAAGCGCCAGGAGGTGGGATGAGAGTGCTTGAAATCTCTCCAACTTCCCGTTACAAATGCTAAAGGTCTGCGTGCTTCAGATGAACTTTTGGATGCTCCCATCCAGCTTTTGATGTTTGCCCTTCCCTCACAAGTCGCTGAGAACAGCAAAGCATCGACGAGGGAAAGCAGCCCGGAGCAGCATTCGCCAAGGAGACCATGGAAGACCTTGGAGGTTGTTGGCCTTGCAGAGCCCATCAGTCCCCAGAAGCAGCCATGGCTGCTCAGCTCAGCCCTGGCAGCCCCAGCTCTGCTCCCTGCTTGTTGGCCCAAGAGGAGATCTGCTGGAAGTGCTCCTAGGATTGCAACATCGTGCCTCAACCTGAGTGGTTTCAGCGGCTACACGTCTGAAGGGAATCTAGCCACAGTCCTGCAGTGATGGGATTCAGATATCACTCATCTTTCCACTCACAGGATCCGGAATATCTGTTCTCCTTAGACCCAGCTCTCCGAAAGGTTCAGTCAAGAGTTCACCTTTTGATTTGGGGAGGGAGAAGAGGAAGGAAACCCAAAGAGAAGGGAACCCCAGAGAGGAGGATCTGAACAGATGCTGGAAACGCTCTCTTTAACACCGTTTTGAGTTACCTTGTCCAACCTCCACCTTCAGCACCAGGAGATGCTGCAAGAGCCATGTGGCTCAGAGAGGCCAAAGGCCCCATGGGTGGCTCCAACAGCCCAAACCATGCAGGCGTTTTGGCATCTCACTCTTACGCAAGCATCAGGACCAGACTTCATGGCAAACAATTCCAAGCACCACCAGCTCCCTCTGCAGGATGCGGGAAGAGGGAGAGGTGACCTCCACCAAGGAGCCTGCTTCAGAGTAGCACAGTGAGTTATGGCTTGCAATGTCTGTGCTCTTCGTTTGCTCAAGAGGTGGCCATCCTCCCCTTGGCACATCCAGCACTCCAAACTCACCCTCAAGAGGTGACCATCCTTCCCTTGACACCTCCACAAGCTCTTCGAATTGAGCCCTGTCCCCAGATCCTACAGGGCTCTGGAGAGCAAGGAAGGTCAGCACCTTTGTGGATTTAACCCCAAAAACCTCAAGCTATGCAGCCATCCTTAAAGCAAAAGGACTATCAACGCTCCTGGAATTTCTTGTTCAAAACAATGCGTCACTCCCAGAGCAGGAGAGGGACCAGCTCTATGTGACTCGTCACATGCCCAACACCCCTGGGCCAAGGTGGAGTGCCTGCCATGCTCCGGCCCTCTGCTTCCTGTTTGCTCTGCCCACAGCGCTCCTGGAATGGCCGGCAGTGCCCTTTCCTGTGCACCCAGGTGTCTTGTTTGATTAGGAACAGGTTACCTGGATACGACGCTTCATCAAAGGGAATCCTGTGCTGATGGCATCCCGGAGATGCTTGGTTAATTGTAGGTTGCTGCCTGGCTGGAGCCAGTTCAACCCCTGCCTCAGCTCTGTTTGTGCTGGAGAGGAGCTCTGCATGCAAAGCGCAGGGGGAAGAGCTGTGAGCTTCCACCAGAGATGCCATCATGAAAATATTGTGAGCAGGCAGCCCCAAAAACACCTTCCCTCTCCAGCCCATGCAGAAGCCTAGCCAAGAAAGCAGGCAACAGAAGAGGAGCATCAGCCAGCGGATGGAGCCTGGAGAACTGAGCTCTCCTTGTGGCTTTCCTACTGACCTGAATCTCACAGGCAACTTGTACTGCCCCTTGAAGGATGGGACTGCCACACACTGCAAAAACATGGGGGCATTTCAGATTATTGGCTCTAATTCACCGGCCGAACAGTTCCATGCTGACAGCTCCTCCTCCTGCACATTGCTGGACACATCACAAGAAAAGAAAGTGAAATTAATCAGAGTTCACGATTTGGAACAGCTCATGCTGCCTTGTCTAATTTTACTCTTTCCCAGGCCAAACCTATTCAGCCAAAGTACTTATTTAATTACTGCATTTTCTATAATCATCCACTCGCAGCCCATAAATGCAAGTAAGACACCAGGCTCCAGCCAGCAGTCACTGAGGAATTATGATGCGCTCAAAACAAAGAATTGCTCCAGTCCAGGACGACTGGCACCCCTGAGACATCGCTATTATCTAATTTTCACCTCTCCAGTAATAACCCCAACCTTTTGCATGAATACAGAGAAAGCCCTGGTGCTTGAAGTGTGAGATGCTGACGGCTCGATCTGGCTCTCATTTAAACGAGAAGCGGTGGATTTCCCCGTGGAGACAAACAACGTGGGATGAGGAGAAGCTGTGGCATCCTGCGATGCTGCCCCGAGTGGTGCTGGGACAGAGGTGAGCCAAGGGAATGGGCTGTTCCCCACGGCTGGGATGGGTTCACCAGCTGACAGGGACTGAGCCCTACTTAGGGAGAAGCTGCTGGAAGTGGCTCCTTCCAGCACCTGGGGATCAGCGTGATCCCAATGTCACACCCTCTGTGTAACTCATCGGGAGGGCGGAGGTAGGAACGGAGAGCGTTGAGCAACCAGCAGCTGTTTCATTTTGGGAAGAGTTTCAGGATTTTGAAATTTCCAGCTCTTTCAGAAAGGGAAGAAAACAACAAAAAAATGATGTTGATGTTTCTCGCCATCCAAAGCTGGATGAACTGAAGAGGTCTCGCTCCCAACTCCATGCAGAAACCCAGAAACTCAAGGGCTGTCCAAATATTTCGGTTCATAGTTTGTCCAAATTCACTGCCTGCCTCCTTCTATGCTGTCCCACTTTCTGCTCTGGAATGATTTTTCCCCAAATTTCGTATGGTTTTGAAAAGATATTTCTTGCCAGCTTCTCATTGTAAATGCATCAGAGGTTCTTAAAGGCCCGGAGCTGGATGAATCCTACCAATTTCCCTTGCCTTGTTGGGTAACTCTTGAGATAAGACTTTCCACCTGAAGAGAGAAGTTGCCCAGGCACACGGCTTGGATCAGAAAGACTGAACATTTCAGATTGGGTCAGATAGCAATTGCCTCCAGCAGAGAGAAACACCTGAGTGCGTTACAGAGCCCTGGGATGACCATGAGTTGCCGATGGGATGTGGCAGAACGCATGGGCGTGGGTTATACAATCCTGGGATCAATTCTCCTCAATGTTTCCAGCAGAAACTGGGTATTCCTTGTTTACCTTGATACCTTTGAGGTATCTCACCCGGAATACAGTGCATTATTTCCATCAAGAAGCAGCACCACGAGGGTAACTGGAGAGCCCTGGGGGAGGCTGCGAGACCTTGGCTCTCACAGGTGAATGGGAATGGTCTTGTTCTGCCTAAGGAGGGGCTCTGCCTAAATGCTCATGAGGTGGAAAAGCAACGTGGACTTAAAGGACAGACAATGCGACGACAAGGATGGGTTTGTATACATTGGACATTAATAAATTTAGGCTAGAAACCAGCAGGTTCCTTATCAGCCACTTAGCCTTTAATGTATGTGAGAAACATCAAGGGTGGTGTTTGTTTCGCCCAGCTTCAGATGTTCAGAGCGAGGACGTCTGCATCTGAGAGCAGAGCACCTGGGGCTCTGTCTACAGTCCGTGCAGAGATGGCTCCAGTAATGCACCCAGCCAAATGCAGGCGCCGTGCTGGGAGAGGTGAGCCCTGCTATCCCACAGCAGCAGGGAGGGAGGCACAGCCCTATCCGTTCACTTGCCTCTAGGGAGAAAAGGCCAGCGGCACGAACCAGGTGGGAACACGGCCCTGGTGACGATGAGGAGAATGTGGAAAGCTCCCATTGGTTTTTAAGGCAAAAAGTAAGTGCTCGGAGTTGTAAGGATGCAGTTTGCCATCAGCACAGCAGAACTGCCTTCTTTCCAGCTGGATTCTTCCTGGATGGAGAACTGGAAAAAAAAATGACAGATTTGGTGAAGTGCAAAATTGAGACTTGGGAAGCTGGTAGAGGAGTGGAAGAGGTCCTGAAAGCCACGCTGAGGCCGTGGGCACCCCGTGCCACCTGGCACCAGGATGATGCACCAGCCCTCCCCTCCCTCTTCCTGAGCCCACGGTGAGCGGGCGTCCCCAGAAGTGCCACATTGCACACAAGCAGGTGTCACCAAGCCGCCCCATCCTGTGCGGAACGAGTTTACGGGCTTGATGCAATCCCCAGCCGGCCAACGGCAGCATTCCTGGGCATTGGAGTCACGGGTGGCTCATGCAAGGATCTGGAAGAGGGCACTCTGTGTGGGTGAGCGCTGGGTGCCAGCACGGAGCCCCACATGTTGGCGTGGGGCACATGGCAGCGAGCACAGGGTGTGCGTGTGCTGCCTGCAGCTCCGTGGGATGCACAGTGCCCTCCCACCTGGGAGCAAGGTGGTGGCTGGGGAAACTGAGGGATGAGCTGGAAAAGGACACCTCATGCTGCTCTGTTCCAGAATATGCAGGGGATCCCGTGAGCAGCTCACCTGGGGAGTGGGATAGGAGCGTGGGCTTGCTTCCCTAAGCTGCTCCTCTGAGAAATCAGAGAAAACTCCCATTTCATAAAGTTAACAGCAACCAGGAGGGTTTTGGAGAAGTAGGAGGTGATCACTTGGTCCCAGTTTCAGACTCACAATGATCTCAATTTAATCCCTAACTCACCCCAGGGTTCCCAGTGCTGTTATCAAAGTGTGCACCCTGGAGAGGAACCCAATCCATCCACTGCTTTCCTGATCAATTCCAAGCCTCACTAATTGGATTTGTTCACAGTGGCACATGTTGTGACCCCTCTGCTGATGGACAAAGCTGCCTGCAGAAGTTGGTTTACCAGGAAACAAGATCTAACTGGGTTGGAGGACTGAACATCAACTGGTGAGGGATGAGGATGCGCTCGCCGTCATTTCTTTCCTGTGCACTCGTAGGGTCCCAACGTTTTTAGGAAGAGTGTTTGTGAAGCAGCAGTCGCAATGCATCAGCTACATGTTGAAAAACACGCTGGGAGTTGCCAGGACCCAAGCTCTTTGGAAAACCTGGCCCCATCTTGAAAAACCAGCTCCCATCTCCTGAAAATCTGGTCCCCACAAAGCAGCGCAGCTTCCCCCCCTCCTCGCGCAGCAGCAGCAGCACAGACTGTCTGGCCCCCTGCGTCTCCCTGCCAGAATTAAGCCTTCAAAGTTGATCTAAAAAAGTAATTTTGGGGCTGACAGATAAGAAGTGTGAAAATGCCACGGGGAATGATTGGCATATGCTCCGGTGGAGACACCAGGGTAGGCTGGATTTAATTACAGGCTGGCCCGGTGGCAGTACCTGTCAGATGACTCACTTCCATCGCATCCCGCAAGGTTTCTCCTCTTCTCTCTCCCCTCGCACCTCTCTCTGCTGGGTTCTTTCATCAGATTCTCACTGGCTGCCTCGCGAGCCTTTGAGGCACTGAGTCACATCAGCAGAACCGGGCACTGAGCAGTGCATGGTCTGCCTGGCAGCGGCACGCGACCACCCAGCAGAAGGATGGGGAGAAGGAGCCTGCAATGGATACAGCCATCCAAGATGGCATTTTGGGAAGGAAGAGAAGGTCTCCTTTCACAGATCGTCGCTATTGTGCGCTCTAAAAGGATGGAGCTCATGTTTCCTTATGGGGAAGGGTAGGGAATGAGCAGGGAAAAGGCTCTGAGCATCTTGGATGACCCTGTCCGGCCATCCCAAAGAAGGGTTTTAGGAATAAGTAGAGTTCTGTACACTGCTGGAAGGAAATTCTGCTCAGGAGGTGGGGAGGATGGGGATTTGGAGAGGAGATGTGGAATCATGGCACAAGGAGGAGTAGAGGTTACAAATTTGAGGGTTATTTCTATTAAAAGAATGTAATTTAGAGCAGTAAGGACAATGCTAAATTAATGCTGGGAAGGGAAAAACATGAGGGGCTGCATGGAGATGGAAGCAGCATTCAGACTGCAATTCGTGTCTCAGAAAGCACATTGATGGAGGTAAATATTATCCCACATCAGAGTAATAATTAAAAAACAGGAGTATGAAATGGAATAAAATGCAAAAGGGGAGGATGGGGCCAGACTTACTTGCAAAGAGATGGGATGTGGGACCAAAGAAAGGTGCAGGTCAGAGGGAGAGAAGATGGAGAAAACCCCTCCATCACCTGTGCTCCTTCCAGAGGAGACTGAAAATGGTGCAATGAATCAACCACAAAAGAGTGGCCCAAATGCAGGATAAAAACTGTTGGCTTTTTTCTCCCCCCCCCCCCCCTTCTTTTGACTGTTTCTCATTTGGCTGTTCATTCCGTTTCACACAATAACAACAACAGAAACAGATAGCCCCAAATTAAACGTTTCCAAAGTATTGAATGAAGGCCACTTTCACTGAGCCAGTTTTCCTTTCTGCAATTTTTTTTTTCCAACGAGAAAAGCTTTTCATTAACTCATTTTTTAAATCTAGGAGCATTACTCAGAGGGGAATTTATCCCACTGTCTAACAGCAGGGGTCTGATCCAGTGCTGTGATAACTGGGGAAGCAATGACTTCCAGCAGCATCAGAGCCCCAAAACAAGATAGTATTTCTCCTGTTTTAGCTTAAAACCTCTTTTTTTTTCCATTAAGGTTGTACCATGCTCCCATTGAAGCTGGTGGGACTTACACCTTGGACAAGGTTGGTCAGATATTTCTGTTGGTTTTCCCCCCGTTCTTGTGGGTCAGGAGTCAATGGGAAACAGATCCCTTTGGAACAAAGGAGAAAAATGAGAAGCACGTTTCCAGCTCCCAAAGTGGCACCGATCCCCTGGAAGAGTTGCTTTCCTTCATGCCTCCCACTGAGGGAATGGCAAATTCCTACAGGAACGACTTCACAACGCCACTGCCCTCCCCAGTCTCCCTAACAGCTGGGTCAGCTCAGCTCCAACTCACATCCCCACCTTGACCAGATCTCCTGGAGAGCTGATCCTACGTGGATCCCAAGCACTTTGGAAGAAGTGGGTGCTCCTCCTGGAGAGCTGGGTTGGTGGGCTCCCGAATGGTTCTCCCATGGAGAACCTCATGGTTGCAGAAGCACATTGCCAGCACCAACATTTGTCTCCTGATTTATCACAGAATGGTTTGAGTTGGAAGGGACCCTTAGAGGCCATCTGGGTCCAGCGCCCTGCAATGAACAGGGACAGCCACAGCTCCACCAGGTGCTAGCAGCCTCATCCAGCCTGAAGATGGCTGAGACATCTGAGATCTTCTGTGGACTGAGGGATACGGTTTAGTAGGAAATGTTGGGGATGGGCGGGCAGCTGGATTGGATGATCTTGGAGGCCTTTTCCAACCTCGGTGATTCTATGATTCCAAGATTCATTGCTATGGAATTAAGCACCTCCGTGAGGAGCAGCCCTGCAGTAGCAATCCATCGGATTCCTGCTGTGTTCCATCCCACTGCCATCCACCAAAGCACTAAGTCTGAACTGGCCTTAACTCACATCTCCCAGCCTCTGCCTTGTCCAAGGAGAGGGAGACCCTGTGTGGAGACAGGGAGCAGCACAGCAGGCAGGTCCACGTGGAAGGAGAGCCACAGGGCTCACCTGCGCTTCCTGCCCATGTGGAACTCCTGGTTCTGGGCCCCTGGTTAAAAGAGCAGAGCCATAAGAGCACAATGTAAATGTACTTGCTCTCAATTTCTGCCCAGAAAAGAAACAAAGACAAAATTCTCACCCCTCCACTTTAAAATTGTTTGTTTGTTTGTTTGTTTTTAAACTTATTATAGCGTTATCACTAAGACGGTGGGTAACCACAGAAGGAAGGGGGAACAGAAAAGAGACAAGAAGTATCGGCGCTAAAATATTTGGGTTCAGGTAAAAGAAGCATTGGGATTGTTGGGTTTGGCTAAGCGTGTGTTTTCAAACACAAATCACGCATCTTGTAGAAAACTGTCCTTTTCAGTAGATAACCAAAGGCAGTTTGAGGTGCAAGGAGCGTATCAGAGACGGGCAACAAAGAGCCTGACAACCATCCCTTCAACCTCCCCCCACAAAAACTGCAGTGTATGTAAAGGAGAGAGAAAGGGGAGGTGCTGCTGTGCTGTAGAAAAGCTCCAGCACTGTTTGGTGAGGAAGAACACAAAGAACCCAAAGGAGGAGGCTGCAGTCGCAGCCCGTGGGTCAGCACTATGGCATCTCCTCGCAGACGGCGCTGAGGAATGCTTGGAGACAACACAGTGACACAGATCACCAAGCACCTGACCTATTTCCCCCGAGGCCCGCAGTCAGAATAGCCCAGAGAACCAACAGAGGTCTTTAACCTGAATAGCTTTGGCCATTCCCGCGGCGCACCCCATTGCAAGTGGGTCATATCCAGAGAGATGCAATGGGCCCGCATCGGGACCTTCAACTTCATTGCCCCAGTGCCAGCATGAGATTCAAACTGCCATCATTTGCCGCTGCGATGAGAAGATCCCACCTGCAAAACCAGAACGCAAGCAGAGGAATCATTGCACGCCCCACAAGCTGCTCTGTGCAAGCCAGGAGGGGCAGCAGTTCCCCAAACTGCCCCAGTCTGTGCCCCCCCAGGAGCAAAAGCCAACTCTGGGCCTTGGGATGGAGTGCTTCCATTCCTCCCCGTGCTGCTGAGGTGGGCACCCTCTTCTGCAACAAGCAGAGCAGCCCCAGCACTATTCCATCTGCCTGTGCCCAGCATCCAGAGCTGAGGCTGTCCTCTGATCTCCTCTTTCCCCCTTAAAAATTGCTCTGAATACTGCAAGAGTCAGAAATAAATAGAGAGGGTGCAACCCTTGCGCTGGGCCACCACGTTTGGTGGTGCTTTTTGAAGCCTTTGTTCTCCTTTGTAGTCATCAGGAACCTTTAACAAAAAGCTGAGATTTTGGTGTGCTCATCCAATTCCAAGAACTGGCTTTTTTTTTTTTTTTTTTTAAAAAAAGAAAAAATATAAAGAACCAAAGCACAACATAGAATGCGATGAGGCAGAAACGTCACGAAAGTTTGCAACGCTGGTGTTGAAAGAGGAGCCCTTTGTATGTTAATGATCTTTCTCCTTCCGTGCCCAACTGCTGAAGGGCGATTCAAGCGCTCCCAGTACTGAGAAGAGGGGAAGCTCAACATGTCCAAGGACAGCAGCATCTCCTGGCACGCTGCTGGAACCTGCCCCACCCCAGAGGCCACAGCAAGGGAGCTGCCCTGCTCTGAGCCTGCTCCTCTCCCTGGTCCCAAACAGAGAGGAATTGCTGCACGGCAGCTGGGGGATGAGATGAGATCCGGTGTTCTTGTGGAGAAAGGGGTCTGGGGTGCAAGGATGCCAAAGCAGTGTCACACATGCAGACAACTTGTACTGCTGTCACTCCTGCTGCCCATCAGTACTACACACTCCTACACCCCGACCCAGCTTGTCTTTGTGATATGGGATTCACGGTTTTGCTTTGCTGCTCCAAAGGGCCACAGCAGCAGAGCCCAGAGCTCAGGTTGGATATTAGGAACAACCTCTTCTCCAAAGAGCAGTGATGCGTTGGCACAGAGTGCCCTAGGAGGTGGTGGAGTCCTCATCACTGGAGGTGTCCCAAAATGTGGGCACAGTGGGATGGATTTTGGGGGGGTCCGAGAAGTATTTTTCCAATCTCAGTGATTCTGAGATTTTGCTCATGATTAAACCATACTGCTCCCCACTACCAGCACTCCTGGTGACCTCAAGAGCTTGAAGATGGGATATATTCAGCCATGAGGTCTTTCTTTAAGTCCAGCCAGCTTCCAAGACAAGCATTACCCTTAGGGCTCACCTCCTTTTTCTCCTTCTCCTGTTCATTTGATGCCAAGCAAGACCAGACTGCCTCCCCAACATGAGCAACTTGCCTCAAGGAGAGCTGCAAACCAGAGCCCCACGTGTTACCAGCTGCTCCTCCACACTGTGCAACGCTGTGCAAGATGCATCTGAGCCCTCAGTTTCCTGCACCAACATGGACACAAGGGGCTCCTTAGTAGACTTGTGCAAAGGAAGAGTTGGACACGATGACCCTTCCAGGACTGTTCCAGCTTGGGATATTTTGTGATTCTATGCTCAGCCTGGATTCAAATACACAAATAGGTCCCTGTGCAAATCACCCCAGTTTTGCAAACTCAAAGGGCTCTGTTTGGAGTTGGAAAGGAAAGAGGTGCCACCAGGCTGATTCTGAAGCAATACGTGAATTACAGTTGTGCTTTACGGTGCTCATTTGTGGATGTAATTTTGGCTAATTTGATGGAAGAGAGCAAGGCTCCTTCCCCTAAAGTCAAGCTACAGAAGCCACCTCTCTTCCATGTCATGGCCATACAGAACAATGGCAAGGCTGGAAATACAACCCAGCAGTCCTCAGCCCTTAGGCTGCATTTTATCCATAGTAATTCATTTTCTAAGTGTTTATGTTAAATAAACTCTTTCTGGAATTGTTCAACATAGTAATTATCGGCAGATAATTGCCTGTGATGAGCAGATAGTGACAGGACAAGGGAGGATGGCTGTAAGCTAAACGAGGGGAGATTTAGATCGGATGTGAAGAGGACATTCTTTACCCAGAAGCATTGATGATCTGGCACTGCTGCCCAGAGCTTTGGGTACCCACCCCTGGTGGTGCCCAAGGCCATGGATGGGCCCTAGGCTGTCCATGCCTATGGAACTGGATGGGCTTTTAAGATCTCTCCCAATCCAACTATTCTACGAATCACAGAATCCTCGAGGTTGGAAAAGACCTCGGAGATTCCAACGTGCAACACCAACCCATCATCATGCCCACTAACATCCCTCAGTGCCACATCTCCACAGTTCCTGTACACCTCCAGGGACAGGGACTCCTCCACCTCCCTGGTTCTGTGCCAGTAGCTGACCACTCTTTTAGACAATAAGTTTTTCTTACTATCCACCCTGAGTGTTTTCCATTAGGGACCACCACCAATCAAGGAGTCGCCCAGCCTGAAGAAGCACAAGCAAACAGCTCCCCACTGACCAAACCCAGCCGCCCTTGCTCCATCCTCTTGCAAAACTCAACGCTAAGCCCTTCGCAGCAGTTCCACGTGCTGAGGGTGAACCAGAAACCCCAGCTGCAGCATCACAATCCACCGGGCAGCTTTCAAACCGGTGTGTCAGCACGGAGCAAGCTGGAAGGTGCTGGAAGGTGCTGCTGGAGCGAGCACAGCTCTGCTGCCCCAATGGCATTGGCAGAGCCGTGGCTGACATCACACTCACAGCTGAGGGCAGAGCACTCATCCCTGTGTGCCCGCATGACGTCGGGCTGTGTCAGCAGAAGCGTGTTGCAGCACGAGGCAACATCGCAACGGCCTCCACGGCATCACCCAGACCCACGTTTGCAGGTCATGCTGTAAGGGATGGAAGTTGCAACGTAGGCACCAGAACTGGTCCACGCAGCCCTGGGCACAGGTCAGCGCCCCGATGGTGCGTGGTGGCAGGAGGAGGATGGCTCAGCACCCATCTGAACGCAGCCAACACCTCCTGCCCCACACGGACTGCTTCCCTGGGGAGCTTCATGCCTACAGCCCCAAATCTGCAGTCAATGGCTCGTGCCCATTGACTCTTCTTGCCCACATCCAGTGCGGTACCTTTCATTCCTCCTCGACACGAGCCAAAGCAGGAGGTAGCCATAGAAAGCCAAAATAAAGCTCCTAACAGCGTTCCCATGGACTGGAACGTCCCCAGAGACTTTTGTTTTGTTATTTCTAATGGCCGGGATTTGGCCTGTTGTCTTAGTGGTTTGTTGGGGTTTTTTTTCCTTCTTTTTCTTTGCAATACGGTTCCTCGCAGAGCAAACAGGCTGACAACGCATTTGCTAACCACACTGGGCATGGAGGAGCCCTCCAACCTTCATCCACAAGCTCATGAAAACAATATTTTCATGAAAAAAAAAAAAAAAAAAAAAAGAAATCTGCTCCAAGAGATTTCCACTGGGTTCTAAGCAAAGCAATTCAGCACATGGGAAACATCCCAGGGGCACCGCTGGGAAGGCAGCAATCAACCAAAAGGGGAGAGATGCAGGAGAACTGCTGCCACATCTCATAGTATATAGTTGAAGGGGACCCTGAGGGGCTTCAAGTCCAATTCCAGCTTCATCTCAGACTGCCCCAACCAAACCAATCCTAAGGAAATGATCCTCAGTGGCACCTGCAATGATTCCAGTCTCACAGGGATGGATAGCTTAAGCAAATACAAAGAGAATAATAAGAAAACAGACCAAAGATTGGAATTCAGCCTGCTCTCAGGGGGAGAACCAAGCAGAAAAATCAATCCTTTTTTTGCTTCATAGAGAGGAGAGGGATATGAAGTCTGTTCTTCCATCCAGAAGCTTCAAAATTGGTGAAACACAACTGGTGGGACACAGATATCAGCTGAGACCCCAGGGCCCAGCTGAGGATTTGCACTGGTACCTGCTCTGCATGGGCAGTCAGAAGCAATTGCTGATGCAGAGCTGAGACTCAGAAAGAGCAGCACGGGGTCACAGCACCTGGGAGCACTGGGATGCTGTCCTCACAAGAACAGTGCAGCTGAGACTGCTGAGCTATGGAAACCTTCACGTGATCGGACTATCCAACAGTCCTTGGCCAGAGCTCTCATCAAGGAGGAAGGCATTGACAAGGAGGAAGGTTTGACATGACAATCAGAGATTCAGTGCTGAAGTGCTGCACTCTAAGGATCGCCATCTGTCTCAACACCAGCAGAACAACAGCCAACATACAGCCCAAACCCCAGTGTTCAAGTGAAAAAGGTGCTTGTGACCACCATGAAATCTTCCAGGAACACAACAGCAGAGAAACCTCTTCCTCTCAACACAAACCTCCAGCTGGAGCTCGTTGATCAGAACGAGAAAACAGGAGAGAGGTTGGATCCTTTCTTACCACCAGCTTTCCATCCCAGATCCCCCACCCAACAGCTGCTCCCACACCAGCAGCAGGGATGCGAGGTGGGAGCAGCACCCGGCAGGCACACAAAGAGTTAAGGCACAGATCAGCTCCTGTCATCAGCAGCCCTGGATGAGCCCCAAGTCTCCTTGCTGGTACCTGGGCGCCTGCCTCTGTCTGTGGGGTGGAGCCCTCCTAACCACAGGGCAGCCTCGCCTGCATTCCTGCACCCTGAGCGACAGCCGGAGAGCCCTGGCAGCAAAAAGGTGCCTCCTGCAGGGCCAGGGCAGACTCGCCCTGGAAATCTCCTTACTTAGGAGAAATGAGGAGCCATTGAGGGCTTGGCACCGGCAGGTGTTTTGCTGGAGATGTTTAGGAGCGCGTTGAAATTGCCAGCTTGCATCTCCTTAGATGTCTGAGCAATATCCTAGCGCGGAATTAGGCAGGTAATAAGGGCTTGAAAGCAGGAACAACCGCAGCTGGATTAAGATACAGGCACCCTGGGCCTTTGCTCAGATCCCTGGCTCGCAGGGCCTTGGGATGACATCAGTCCTCACTTTTGCTTAGCAAAAGCATTTCTGGGGCTGTTTGCAAAGAGAAGCCAAGCAGGAGAGTCGCTATTCTCAGGACACTTGTCAAGGTTAAAAGCCAGGGTCTGGCCAAGAGGACAGCAGGGACCACTGCTGCTGGAGCCCAGAGCAGCTCACAGGCATGGGCTCATGATCCCTGGCTGGGAAGGCAGCTCAGCTCGCGAGGGCATCAGAACAACACGGTGGGTACCAGCTCTAGGGCAGCTACAGACAACACTGAATGGTTTCCATCAGCCCTGGACAGCCACTTGCTGGTCTCCATCCAGGCCTCTGCTCTCACTTTTTATCTACTCGTTCATCAGTATCAGAAAACTGGCTCTGAACCTTCGCCCTGGCAAGGCCTGGAGCCTCCCATCTCCAGGCAGACCCCTGCAACATCGTGCCCTTACCAGAGCTCTGCTCCCAAGCACCAGCACCCCGTGCATCCCAGCTGCAAGCACAAAACACACTCAGGGCATGTGAACCCATGTAAAAACTTGCTGACCTTATTAAGAATCCCAAGTTCAACCTCCCTGTTTTAAGGTTGTGAATGAATACTGGTCCATGATCTTGTTAGTGCAGCTTAATGAGTTACTGATCATCAGCTGTGCCATGGTAGCTCAGTTCATTAGAATGCAAAATAGAAACAGCTGCAGTAATTTGATCACTCACAGTCCTCCACACATTGTTTTAAAATGTGTTTTGTTTCAGTTTCTTCTATAAGTAATGTGCAAAAGCTGACAACAGATTCACTGAAGCGCTTTGATTTACACAGATGCAAGCAGAGTATATTTCCCCCTTCCTGCCACGCATCTCTCTTACCTATTTAAGCTTGTAAGATATTCAGAGTCAGAACTGGATGACAGAAAGCACTTCTGATCCGTTTGGTCCTCCAAACCTTACCTTTCTCACAATCACCAGAAGTTGGGTCTTCCTTTCCCTGAGCACAGCTGAAGAAATGCAGACCCCATCCTTGGAGCAGGGGATCATTCAGATCTTTGCAATCTTTCCCATCAGCGATACAAGACAAGGGCACCAGGCTCTCTGGCAATGCAGCTCCATCCACTGCAGCAGCATTTGGCTTCCTTGAATGCTATTCACTGCCAAGGAGATGTTGGGTAAGAAGAACAGCTAGATGATGGCCCAAGATCTGAGCTTAAATGGAGCTTCTGGGCTGATGGGCAGAGCAGTGGGGACCCCATGCATGGCTGCCTGGAGTCATTAAGGCCAATTAGTGCATTCGTGGGCCCATCAGTGGGCTTTCTAGATGCAGCCGGTTCAGTCCTGGTTGAAACCATCTGGTCCTGGCTGTGGGGGTGCTGAACTCTGGCCCTGCAGGAGCACAGGCACCATCACCATGGGAGGAGGGGTCTGGTGCTGGCTAAGAGCGAGCCAAGGTCTCCTCTCATCACACTGGATGTGTTTGCTCTGCCTGCATACACCAAGGAATGAAGGAATCTTGAATCACACAATCACAGAATCATTAAGGTTGGAAAAGTCTTCTAAAATCACCTCGTCCGACCACCAGCCCACCACCTGCGCCCCATGTCCCTCAAAACGCACTGAAGGCCATCCCAAACTCAACACGGCTTCACCAGGGTTCCCAAGATGCGATGAAACAGAGGCTACAGAGACCCAAGCAGGGATGTGTCTCTTGGACTGCCCAACTGCATTGAGGTCTGAGTCTCACAGAAGACCTTCTGTCCTGATCTGGGACAAATGACCTTCCTTGCACTGCTCTGCTGCAGAGAAATGCCGCAGTCCTCGTCCTCCCTGGCAGACGCCCTTGGCTGGTGACCTCCTGACCACGCTGTGCCTCCTGCTGTGGGGAGATCTGCTCCACGTGGTCTTGCACAAAGCATCACAAATGGCTTTCACCACCCTTCCCCAACCCTCCTTCCGACAGCAGACCCAGCCAACATCTCAGATTCATCTCAGTGCCACAGCCCAGGCAGACGGAGGCGATCCCAGCCCAGATGGCTGTTCCAGCTCTCCCCATACATCAGCGTGGATCCCCTCTGGCTTCCTTTTCCCTTTCAGACCTCAGTTCATTCACATTCAGGGAAAACGCCTCGCCAAAGGGGCTGTGGAGTAGTTTTATCCAATTACTTTTTAACTACACCTGTGATTCGGGGTGAGGTCTGGACACTGTCAAGGAGAGCAAGGCTGGCCTCGTGCTCATAAATTACATCGTTGGCTGGGAAGCAGCCCAAAAAGCACGGGTCCTTCCCTTTTATGCCTCCATTCCCCATTCCTGATCACTGTGGACATGACAAGAAAAATGGAAACATTCCAAAACAAAACTTCACCCCCAAATCTGTTTCTGTTGAATCGCATCAAGACCCAACGTTACAAGGAGAGCACAGCTTGGTGGGTTTTTTTGTTGTTGTTGGTGGTGGTTTTTTGTTTTTTTTTTTGTTTTTTTTTTTTCCCCTGGTTTAATAGAAAAAAATTAAAAAAAAAAAAAAAAAAAAGAATAAATAAATAGTCTTCCTAAAGGGAATGATAGCAAAAAACCTTCAGAATTTATAACAAGTGTAAATTATGATAACACATCGAGGAAAAGGTAATGTAAGTCATGCCTGCACGGTGCTGAACTCAGAAGGGAGTACAGTGCAGGGAAGAGATCTTGGAGCCACCACTGCAATCCTATGAAGTCATTGTCTTAATGAGTGGTGACAGTGAAAGCAGCCAACAGAACGGAGTATCTCCATGAAGGGCACTGAGGAGAATGCAGAGGGGGCTGCTGTGCTGCTCCATAGAACCTTGGTGTGCTCGTGTTTGGGTACCATGCATCATTCCAGCCACGGTGTTTCAAGATGTGGAGTTACAGAAGGGCTGCAGAGGGGCGACCGTATACGGAAAGGCAAGGAAAAGCTGCTTCACATGGAGAGGCTGAACCATTTCCCCCAAAGCAAGAGACATTTAAAACCACCAGGTGACAAACATCGTGCCTTTTTATGACCAAAAATTAAAGGCAGTTTCTCTGGGTCCAAACTGTGCATCAGGGACATCGAACGAGGAAGAAGGAAGGCGCTCATTTCACCTCTTCCACCCCAGAAGAGGCTGTCAGAGAATGGCTGTTGGAGGGTCTGGGTTGGGTGGCAAGGGGAAGGTGCACTGCATGCTCATGATGGAGGAGTAGGTCGGGTCCTCGGCTGGAAGCACGTCTTGATTTGCATGGCTGGTTTCGCTTGCTTCGCTGATTTGTTGTGAGCATCACTCTGGAAGGGCACCACGAGTGTGTGATCTGCTGCTGAATCACCCCAGCACATGATGAGTCCCAGAGGATTCATCAAAGGCTGCTGCACCTCACGTCACTTCTGGCGGCAGGGAAAAAGTGGACGCGAGGTTTCAAACATTGCTCTGGTTAAGGAGATTTGCAAAGAGTGCGGTGACAGCACGGGGGGGGAAGGAGAAAATCAGACACGTGGTTGAAATTTTGGCTTTTCTGAAACTACTGACCAAAGGCTAAAGCCTGTAGTGCTCTAATATTGGGCAAACATCTCCCAAAAACGCCACAGGAATAAATGGAGGGCACTGAAGTGAAAGAGTCTCACCACGTCCTCTTGTGCAACACGAAAGGTATTATTAATCAGAACAATGAGAAAAGAGATGACATCACAGCATGGAGGTTTGGTGGGCAAGACACAGCTGCATTGATGAAGTCTGCCAGGGAGATTAGCGAAGGCAGAAAAGCCATTTCAGAGCTCAAGTCCCATCTCCAAGCTCCTAAACCCATTTGTGTGTTTGAGAAACCTTTTGAGAAGCCGCAGGTTGGACGTGCCTGGAGTCACGGCAGATTTGATCTCAAAGTGGCCATAAAATTCCTGCCTGGATGGCAGAAACTCACCAACTTTGGGACTGGGGAGAGTGGATTTGAGGACGCTTGGCTTCAGCCTTCCAGTATCCACTGAGATCACTGCTGTGTCCGACGCTCAGCAGACGATGGACTCGGAGCAGAAGGAACACCTCCTTTCCCACTCGTTCCACTCTCTTCCATTCCGTGCCACCACACTTCCAGCAATGCTGTGGGCTGCTTTGCAGCTCCACGTTCATCCTCCCGGTGGGAACGAGATGAGTTGAGCACTGCACAAAGGGAAAGGCCAACCCTACGCGTTGCCATCTGGCTCCAGTTCTCCATAGAAGCAAGACAGGTGAGGGCTGGTTATAATTGACCCCAATTCCCCAAATAGCCCCAGTTGACAAGGAGAGATGGCTAAATAGCTCTGAAACGGACCCAGGTGTCCCGGCGCCCCTTGGCCTGGGACAGAAACCTTTTAGCACCCCAAAGAGTGACAGTGCCTGGCTTCAGAGAGTATCCGTCAGCCCGAGAGGTTTGAAAGCTCTGGATCAAATTCTTAATTACCCTGGACGGACACAATGGGGGCTGTCAGCGCATGGCAGCCCGTAGGACGGTGCTGTCAAAGGGACCGAGGTGTTAAAATACCACTCAGCTCTGCCAGAGAAAGTTGACTGCTGGGGAGGGGGGGATTGTGTGGATCTGTTTTTTCCTTTATAGGAAGGTTAAAAACAGGTCAGCCTTCATAAATGCCATTTCAAAGAGGACCTGGGCCAAAAGGAGGCAAAAAGATTGCTCTGAAATTGTTTGTTTATTTTTTTCCTTTTTTTTTTTTTTAACCAGTAACTGTAAATTCTGCTCAATTGTGGGCTTTTATGGTAATTGTGGTTGAGTGCTTTGGTCAGAACAATAGTTCAAAGAATGGAAATATTTCATTTATGATATTAAAGTCCCTCAGCTGTTTTCCTCCCATCTCAGCTCTCGTGCCATGAAAGCATTGATTTTGAAAGAGAAATTCCGAATTCCAAACTCCTCAAAATCTTCATTTTCAAAAGAAAAGCACCACGTGGCACCATTTGCTTTCCATTTTGTTCTCTCCAAAATTGCTCTTTGGGTCAACCCAAATGGAACAAGTCCTCAAGCAGAGCAAAAACGCCATCATTTGCAAAGCTCTAATTACGAGCAGCATCTCCACGTTGGCCGTCACATATCCCACATCTCCAAAGCCAAACCTTTAAAATGCACCCATGTTTAACCTGGAGCTGTGACACCTGTGTCAGTTAAAGGGCATGAATTTTTTTGCTCTGCAGTCATGTACACATAATCACCAGTCTGGTTATCATTACACCGGTGTAAACAGACCTCAGCCTATTTGCCTTGCTTTGCCAGAAGAATGATGGCAGCAGAAAGCATCTTTTTGCTACTGGAAGTGAACTCACAGTCACCTGGGCAACAGCTCAACTCCAGCCAAGACGAAATGCATTTCAAAGGCTCTGCTCAACTCCAGCCATGGTAAAATGTGTTTCAAGGGCACTCCTCAGTGCGTTCTGTGCCGCTTCTTTCTTTTCTTGTTCTTTCTGGAGCTGCAGAAAGCATGCAGGTGTGTTCCTATGACCAGCCTGCCTGCTTCTGTTGGTCCTCAGCATCCACCCTGCAGCCTTTGAAGTCCATGGGCTTCAATTTGGCTGAACAATGGTTGGAAGATGTGAAGCTTTCTATGCAAGCTTTCTGCTGGAAGCCCGTAAGCATTGCTGCCCCAAGGGAAGGGCAGTTCTCTGCCCACATCCCCTCGTTGGTACCACCATCTCAGCTCAACCACTGTATGTAGGCACGGCTTCACCCCCTGCACGGCCACTGGACCCAACACACCACCCCAACTGGTAGCTCCTCCTGCTGCTCCTGCCTGGCATGGCTCCTGGGGACATCCATCAGGCCGTGTCAGCCTCAATGTGTGTCTCAGCTTTGCCCTCGTACCCCCGAGATGATGTCAGGGAGAGGTTGGCCCAGTGGCCAGCCAAAGAGCTGTCACCAGCCATGCCAGAACTAACAACAAAGACAAATGGGCCCATCACAATAAATGGCCCTTAATGGGCTGCAGGAGGCGATCAGTCCTTGGTGCTGGCTGGGCACCATATGTGAATTCTTCACTAATCGCTCCAAATTGGTCCAATTTGTTCAAGAGCTGTGTAGGGACTTGTGTACCAGCAGTCATAGGGCTTTAACGTGAGCAGAGCCCAGCATGGAAACAATTTTATACTTGTGTGGGTGCTTCCTGGGGCTTCGGCAAAAATGGGGGGGGGAAAGAAGCAGCAAAGAGGAAGCGGGAGCTTTCAGTTGGATGGCTGTGGCTTTTCATCATTTTTTCCTTAATGCTCCTTGTCTGGGGGAGGGAAATGAGACAAGGATCTAAAAAGATTGGATATGAGTGAATGAGACAGCGAGGGTCCAGGTGAGAGCTAATAGCAGCCTTGATCCAGCACTGGAAACGCGCTGTGCTGCCCACGAGAGCTCTATGGGGCGGTGGAGAAGTGGGAGCTGAAAGAGGAACTATGGTGGAAGATGATGAGCTTTAAGGAGGAGGGGTGCAAGGTTGTCTATGAGAAACCGGAGCTGGGACAGAGATGCACAGGGTGGATTGCTGCCATCTCTTGACGCTGGGTCATGAATCTCATGCCATCGTGTGGAGAGGAGGATCTCCAAAGCTTGGAGATGAGACGTTTTCATGCCGTGAAGGTACAAAGAACCCCAAAGATGTGGGCTTTTAAAATACCTTGTCATTTGGGCGAGAAATAAAGGATGTATAGGTTTGCTACAGTGGTGTGAGAAGTGTGGTCGCTCCCGTGCAGGGTGAGCTCTGGACGATGCTGACGCCCACAGCCAGGAGATTAAGTCACACCTGCAACCTGAATGGCACTGGGAAGATAACAACCAGCTTCCTGCACCCTTTATTCAAAAATAAGCTCCTTAACCCCCTTTAAAGCCCTCTCCTGCCCCCTCCCCAGCCCCTCTGTGGCCACCGCCGCCGTCACACCCGCTATTGAAAGGAGCTTTGTTCAGCCCCTACCTGGGCTTCACTTCCCTCCTGTGATCAGAGCAGTGGCTCTAATTATCTTGCTCCCTGCCTTCTGGACTATCGAGACATTCAATCAGAGGTCACCTGGGTCATCTTTCATTGGGAAGAGGAGACGTCACCAGGAAGGTAAAGTTTCGGAGCATCCTTTGATGCTAAGCTAGCAGGAATTACAGCCCAGCTCTCCTGGGATATGCAGCACTCGTGGCTGCTTTAAGGCACTGAAAGGTTTCTCTCTTGGGCTTTTTGGGGGGTTAAACTTCCTTTTAACTATCAAATGGTTGGAGGCTCCACCAGTGCCACTCCAAGCAGGAGAGTTGGTCGCAGCACTGATGGCCACTGGACTGCCTGGGTCATTGCGGGGTGAATGCCCCATGTCCTCTGGGCTCTTTTTGGTGCCGTGCTGAGCTTCCTGTTGCTGTATCACCCTCTGCATTAAACTCAAGCCATGGCCAGCTTGGATCTTCTCAACATGGTGGGATCTGCTGCACCTTAAGGTCTGCCCAGAGGTCAGCACCACTGCAATGCTGCAGTCACTCTGCAACAGCCATTGTAGTGTGGAGGATCTCATGGAGACATCTCTCACTGTGTCAGACATTGAAGCAACAGAAAGTCAACTTTTTGTACGGGTAAAGCCTCTCCAGATGGTGCTTTTCCTTTGAAAAGTGGTCTTTTTTCCTCAACAAAGACCAATTTCAAGAGAACGAACTCATTTCAGAAATAGAGAATGCTCGCTTAAATCTCATTGCCCCCACATTTCTACACACTGCAGTTTAAGAGACTGTAGAAACGAACCTGAAAAGACAACACAAACAACAAAGAGGATTAAGAGAGCACAGTGTATGAGGAAAGATTTCTGCGTGTCCTCGTGCCAGAAACTGCCAGCTGGCCTTGGGCACAGAGGCTGAAAAGTGCTATTGTTGCAGAGGTGAAGGGAAGTGATGACTGGCGCTCAGGCTCTGCAAAATGGGGCAGAATGGCAGAGCCCAGCCCTACTAAAATGGGCAGAAATGGTGGAGGAGCAGCAGCCCTGAGGCTCTCAGCCTGCAGACCCCATGAGGGGAAGGAGAAAGCTTTGAGCTGTTCCATGTGGTGCATCTTCTGGTTCAGGTATACGGTGTTCCAACTTATGCTCTTCAGAGGAAGGTGCCCTTTTCCAACCTAGAAATTGTCCTCGGCCATCTGCATGAATAAAAGCAGAGGCCAATGAGTCCAGCCTGCACACAGATCCCACTTTGAGGGTATTTCCCCACTCTGCCCTGGTTCTTTGGCTCAGGGAGAGGTTTCCTCCTGTGTCACAGAGGGATGCAGCAGGGCTCAGGGAACAGCGCTACGACATCCCCATCTCTGCAGGGAATCCCTTTGCTGACAGAAGGGACGACCTCATGTTCTGTGGCCAACGGAGGCAATATGGGACAACCTCAAGTGGAAGAGAGAGATGCATAAACAAACAAACAAACAAACAAACAAACATTCCCATTAATCAGTATGCAATTGGAGAAGAGCCAAAATGAAAGTCGTGGTGTGGGAGAGCACGATCACAAAGGAGCTGGTGCCAAGGGATGGATAGCCATCGTGGTTCAGGATCCAGGACATCCACGTGGGCTGGAAAAGTTCATCAGTTTGGTCCTTGTCAGTGCGGGGGGAGAGGGGGAAGCAAAAGGAAGGTGGGACAGGATGCAGTCAGCGGGGATGGGAGGAGGAAAGGCTGCCTGTGCCTTTAATTTCTGCAGCCCAGGTTTTAGAAATGTAGCTTTGCTTGGAATGCTGCTGAGTGTGTAGCCCTGGGACAACTGCGATCCCTTTGATTTGGCAGACTGGAGCCTCTGCAGGTTGCTTTGTGGGTGTATTTCATAAGAAAACAGAGGAGGCAGCAGTCCTGCCCTGTAACAGCCTCCAGACATTCTGGCCGAGTGCTGCCAAAGCAACAGCCAAGAAAGGCACCGCCTGGAAGAGTGGAGTTTCAAGAAAGCCTTCTCTGGTCGGGATGTTTGCCCAGCTTGCAGAAACCTTGACTGTGTTCTGGTTTCTCCATTCAGTGCAGAGGCAGAAAGGTTCCTGCAGGTAATTACATAAATTCTGCCTCCCTGCCCCCCTCTCCTCCACCTCTGTTTGCTGCTCCGCTGTGCTGCGATGGAGCAGGGCATGCATGCTAATGGAGCTGCCATTGCAATTTGGATTTCCTGGATGGAGCCTCAGCTCCAACACGAGGAGCAATGCTGGGCACCATGCAGCACGTGGGGACTGGTGTCCATTCCAACCTGTGCATTGGGAATCCAACAGTGTTCGGACACAAACACTCAGGAGAACCTCAAACCAAGGCCCTGCAGTGGGTAGATAGAGAAGTGTTGGGGTTTTCTGGTCTCGTCTGGGCTTCAGAGAGGGATCTTGTGGTCTGAGGATGCAGAGCTCAGTCTGACCCCAGAGAGGGGTTCTCGGGGTCTCTTCCCACCTCCCTTAGTCTGGGTCAGGGTTGTAGGAAGCAGCACACTGCTTGCCATGTGGTGTCACATGAGGATGGAAGTTCATGCGTTCTGTGCGCTGGTGCCAGGCAAATTCCCCACGCAGCTCCCTCGCTGGTAAGGAGTAGCAGCATGCCCTTGGGGTGACTCAGCTTTTCCTCTGAGCCCTTAATCATTGTTGTTCGGCAGCAGTGCTCAGCTAATGCACATCCTCAGGAGGCGAGTTGGTGCGTAAGTGTGTGTTCCAACACGCCTGCAATTCCCTTTTTCACTAAAAATGCTCGGTGCCGGACACCCCAGCATGGGTCGGGCCATAGAGGAAGCAGGGGATGCTGCTTCCCTGCAAATGATGAGTGCTTGCTGCAGAGGGTGAAAGCCAGAGCTCAGCATGGTGCAGACCGAGCTGTCTACCCAAATGAATCAGGCTGCAAGGGGAGTTGAAACCAAATACCTGCTGCAAACACCTGAAAAAGCTGGAAAAGTCTGGGGCTAGCTCCAGAATCAAAGGCATGGCCCAGAGTGCATCAACACTCATGGAAAGACTCCCACAGACTGCCCTGCTTTTTCCATTAGGTCTGCAAAGCAAGGCCCCGCGCGGCGTCGCTGCGGCTGTCCCAGCCCATGAGCAGCTCTTTGGATCCCAGTTCGGTGCCCTGATAGCAGCTCCGGGCTGGGCTGCACAGAGCACCTGCTGCACTGCCCCAGGGCCTGATTCTGCAGTCCAGGTGTTCACCCAGGCATGGCAAAGAGGCAAGGGAAGGTTGGGCTGAAATGCAGTCGGCTTTGTGCCTGATTGCTGCAGTGAGAAAGCGTTTGCAGAGCTCCTGGTGCTGCTAGCAGGCTGCAGGTGGGCACTGCTCCCACCCCATCTCCATCGTGGTGGGCCCTCTAGCAGAAGCACATGGCCCTGGAGTTGCATGGGTCTTGGAGGAAATCAGAGAAGACCTATGGCAGCTATTGCTGCTTGGAGAATTTCAAACAGCATGTAAGCATGGATCAAAGGGAGAAGCTCAGAGAAGCCATGCACAGCACGGTCCTGCAGCTCCCAATGGCTGGTGCACTGACCAGCCCTCCACAGAGGCCCCCCAGCGGCCATTTCCCCACTCGTGCAATGGCATTCTCCATTGAACTTTGCTTCTATTTACATGCAGACCACAGTAGAGCAGCCAGGTTGGAACCTGGAACAAACACCGTGACTGCAGCAATGCACAGCAGAGCTGTGGGGAGGGAACAGGAGAATTGGGGTGGGCGAAGGAGGAGCCAGGAAACGTGTTCTGCAAGAGGCTTACACAACCCTGCCAGGTGCAGGGTTCTCAATCTCCTGTAGGTCCCCCAGGATTTTAATAAGGAGATGGAGACCTGCGCATTGGTGCCGTTGTGAATCTTGCTTCCCTGGCTGGAATAATCTGTCATTTAGATCCAAGGGGAAAACATCCCCGTGGAGGTGGAGGCATGAGCAAACTGCAGGGCGGGAGGGCACGTGAGAATGGACCTCTTGGGCCACCAAATTCAGTGAGCAGCTGCAACAGGCATCGTGTTGAGTAATCCTTCCCCCAAGCACCATCACAGCGCCATGGAATCACAGAATACTTAGGGTGGGAAAAGCCCTTTCAGATCCCCAAGTCCAAGCCCAACCCATCCCACTGTGCCCAGTAACCACCTCCTTCAATGCCACATCTCCTCCATTTGGGAACACATGACATACATTCTGCCTCCCTGTCCCCTCTCCTCCACCTCTGTTTGCTGCTCTGCTCTGCTGCAATGGAGCAGGGCATGCAAGCCTTGACGCCCTGATGGCAATACCACCAGGTGACATAAGGATGGAGCTGCAGTCAGCTCCTGCTGCCAGCATGGATGTTCCCACCATCCATCACCCAAACATCATCCATGCTCCCCCACCCACCATCATCAATGGCAGCTGTCACCTCCAGCTCCCCTTGGGTGCTCTCTGGGAGCCCACATCAGACCTGCATGCTGATGGGAGCAGCGTGACCCCGCTCCATGGCTGAGCCTTCCTGGTGCTGCCCCAGCACATGATAAATAATAATTAGAGCGGGCTCAGAGCAGCTGACGTGGGAGTGGCTTGGCTGGCAGCGCCGTCCCATCCACCCTCGTTCATCCCCATGAACTGGGACAGAGGGAGGAGGACAGAGGAGGAAATCCACCGCAAACACTCAGCTCCTTCCTCCTGTGTAGGAGGGTGAGCGTCGGCGCTCAGGCTCTGCTGATACAACGCCAGCTGCACCGGAGCTGCTCCTGGTTTGGAGCTGGCCGAGTGTTTACATGAATTATTATTATTATTCATTGAGATTATCTTGTGGTTAAAACACAGGAGCGGGAAGTGAGCGATGTGTTCCTGGCTCTGCCGCTGACTCTGAGCGTGGCCCTGGGCAACTCACTTTCCCCCATTACTTTCCGGAAATACATTTTCGAATGAACAAATGCTAGCTTTGAAACGAGGGGGAAAACGACACGGATGATGAACATCTGCATAAATACCTGATCGACATCCAAATCCGACCGAGAAACAACAACGCTGTGATCCCAAAGCTCAGCGAGGGCTGCCTCTGTTTCTTTTATTTGCTAATAAATTGGTGGGGAGGGTTTGGTTTAAATGGCGCAGCAATCGCTGGGGGCTGAATTTTCAACACTTTCTGTTGGGGAGGCTGTGGAAAGGGGATAAGCGTGGCTGCTCCCAAAGCAGAAGGTTTCCCATCTAGTTTGGGAGCATCCAACCCAAGCTTTCCCATGGGAGAATTCTGAGAAATAAAGAGGAAAGAACTGAATGGGTTGAAAGCATTGAATGAAGGAGGAGGGGCATTGCAATGAGAAGATGAGATTTCTGGTGGTGGTTTAGCTGCTCCTCACCATCCACGTGGCCCAGGGAGCTCCTCCACGAGGATCCCACCATGGCAGACCTGGACGGGGCTCCGGGAGCTGCTCTGATGAAAGGAGCTCATTTCTGCTGTTCCGAATCAGACAACTTTCACACCAAATCAGGCGCACGAGCTGCCTTTCAAAGAAGAAAAGGAAAAAAAAAAGAAGAATCAAACCCAACTATTTTAATTGACTCTCCCTTAGGGGAGGGAGGAGAAGTGATGCAATTGCACGCAGGAGGGGGGTAGGATGGTGAACTGGATTCTGTTCTGTGAACCAAATGTCCTCGGACCTCCTCCTCCATGCAGCTCTGGGAGCAGGGTGCAACCTTCACAACGTTCCCCTCTGTGATTTATGGAGATCCCTCCGACAGCCCTGTGCTGCTTTCAGCATGTTTTCTTGCTCAGCTGGGGCATCCTCTAATTATCTTGTTTGTAAATTTGCAATTAATTAATTAGCCCGTGTCTGAAAGGGCTTAGAAAACGCAAGTGTGGCTGAGTATTGTTCCTGCTGAGTTCAATTATTATCATTAAATATTTATCTAGCATTGTAACTAGTGGCTGGCTTTTTAGAGAGATTAAGGAGGATGCTGTTCCTGCCTGGAAGGCCTTGTCATCCAAATTAGGCAAAGGAAGAACGTGGAGATTGACAAAAGGACTGAGATGGGGAGGATTGGGACACCTAAACAAAGGTGTTGAGCAAATACCTCTGAGCAGGAGGATGAGGAAGAGCAGGAGGCAGAGGAAGGATGCCAGCTGGGTGAGACCTGGCACCCAAAATGCTGGTTTTTGTTGAGTCACAGAATCCTTAAGGTGGGAAAAGCCCTCTGTGTCCAACCCCAGCCCATCCTACTGACCACATCCCTCAGTGCCATATGGTTCTGGATCACCTCCAGGGATGGGGACCCTTCCACCCTTCCCTGGGCAGCTCCTCACTGCAAGCTATGAGGTTACAAGAGAGCAAACAGTACCAAGAGGGGAATGGGAGCGAGCAATGGAGGGCTCAGCTTCCTCTACACGTTTGCTCTTTGGCCTTACACTGGTACTGGTGGAACCCATATCCTTCAAAATGAGGAAATAACAGCGCTGCTCCTCTGCACGCTGCTTCCCAGTCCCATTCCATGCCACGTGTGCATGCACTTGCTAACTGCCTTCAACCCAAACAGGGCCCTTGTGACTAATTCCCAGGGGTAAGGGGTTTTCCCAGCCTCAGTTTTCCTGTCCCAGAGGTTTCCAGCCATGCGGGAAAAGCAGAGCAGAGCAGAGAAATAATCTTTGGCTTTCTGCCCTTTGTTCCAGCGTTAAATTCTACCTGGAACACCGAGAAATTGCACGGAGAGATAACCAACACTAAGGTAAATGGGGTTATCATCATCCTTAATTGTGATCCAGTTGTTTTGTCGCCCCGAAGAACCGATCAGACGACAGTTAATTCTTACAGTGGCCATCGAAATGTTATCTGTGCTCCTCCAGGTGATGCAGGCGTTTCTCATGCATCGCTTCGGATTGAAGCGCGCGAAGATAAAAAGCTGCTCACTGCAGCCCAGCAAGCAATGGAAACCTGCCAAAATGGGGGGAAAACACCTCAAGTTCAGCCAAAAGTCTCCGTGATGAAGATGATGATGGGAAAATAGGGAGTAAGTGGTGGAAGACCACCGGTGGTGCCTCTCCATTAAGTCCTCTCCAATTGCGACCGCGGTTCCGCAGCGCCCGGCCGTGTCTTTGTGGTTTCCTTATTGCTACCCAGCCTTGCCGACCTGGAGCCGCTCGGGGAAAATTAAGTCAAATTAATTAAAAGGATGAATTTGAAGTCGATCAGTTAAAGCCCGTTAAACTCATGATTCAGATTTCGGAATTAAAATGGTTTTAATTTAATCTAGTCCAGCGCACTCTGAAAGTAAATTAAACAAAACCACATTAAAGCGGTTTTAATTCTCCGTAAGCGCGTTTAATGTGGTTTAATTTATCCACTTTCAAAGTGAAGGCAGATGAACCTTCCCCGATGTCCCCAGGTAGGCAAACCTTGCGATAGGAAGCAAAGGTAGAGTTGGAGTCCACCAACAAAACCGATGGAGAGTTTTGATATGGACGGGGACCAAACCCCCATTGGCTGCTCTTTCTCATGTATGTCCATGCTGCAGCTCCAGCTCTGGTTGCACCTCTGTAGCTGCAATTCATGGGGGGCTGCAGTACTGGGGACCCTGGGAGGGCTGCAGCCCATGGGACGGAGGTGCTGCCGCCTGCAGGGACATCAGCCCAGCGCCAAGGATGGGTCAACGATGTCAAACATTCGGCCCTGCACAGTTCCAAGAAGAAAAATCTCCTCCTGGGATGTTTCCCCAACATTCTGCAGTCCTTACAAAACAAAACCCATCCCGGGAGCCACGTGAGGGCCATTCCTGATGCAGGAAACTCTCCTGTGGTTTGTTCCAATGGGTGACTCATGGAGCCAGTCTGTGCAAGCAAGGCATGGGACCAATGGAGCAGGGATCGCCCCCCGATCCCTCCGGACCCCCACAACCCCCCCCCATGGATCCCTTCTCCATCAGAGCAGGAAAGCAAAGTCCGAGGCTGAGTCCAACCTGGGCGCAGCACAAAACTGCTTTCTATGCACAGAGATTCGTGGTGATTTTGTGTCTGTGTGTACTTAACCCCACACACAAATAACAGCTCCACATTGCAGCTAATGCCATTAATTGCCCTCGCATTACCTTTCCCTTTCAGGCTGCAGAGAAGGAATCCCAGGAGGGGAATGGCAGCCACAGGTGTCGGTGCTTTGCACACCTCTAATGCTGGTATGTGCAAACCCCCAGCCAGACATGCAGTGTTCCACCTCAGGAGCACAAGCCCTCCCTCCCGAACCTCTCCACCCTGTCCATCCCATAAGGAACAGGGAAGTTCTCACCCTGTGGTCTTTTTCCTTGGCTGCATCTCGGGATGACAGATTGCAGAACAGTCTCTGTATCGACAGTGTTTGGGAAATGGCATTACTGACCCAAAGCCTTGAGTTCAGCCCCATCTGCCCACCAAGCAAGGAGGTGGAAGAAAGACGGAGGGCAGGCAGAAGAGGTAGCCCAGGGTACCTCTCAGGGGCTTAGCAAAGGCTGGATTTGTGGTCAGCTGAGTAATTAGGAGAGGAGATTTTTATCAGCCAGGATCTGGCAGTTCCTGCTGCTGATATTGTGGCGAAGTGCTGAAGGGTGAGTGAGAGCAGAGAGAAAAACAGGTCTGATCCCTGCAGACCCTGTCACTGCTGACAGCCAGGCTTTGCAGCTGAATGTGCTGATCATAGAATCACAGAACGGTTGGGTTGGAAGGGACCTTAAACATCATCAAGCACCAACCCTCTGCTGTGGGCTGGGTGCCCCCCAGCATCTCAGAATGCCCAGGGTCCCATCCATGGCCATGGGCACCTTCAGGGTTGGGCACCCACAGCTCTGGGCAGCAGGGCCAGCATCTCATCACCTTCTGAGCAAAGAATTTCCTCCTCACATCCGACATCTCAGCATCCCTCTGTTAGCAGGTGGATGTTCGTGATGGAAACAACATGCCTCATTGTGTCCTGGTTTCCCCAACAGAAACCACATATAAGGGCTGGGCTGTGCCATTATTCATTGCTCTGATGCTTTACAGGACAGAGCCAGCAGCCCTCAGGCCCTCCACCCCTCCACCAGTTGGGCTCTGTTACCACCCAAACCACCCTCCAGACTTCGCAATAGCCGTTCACCATCCACCTCAGCAGTGTCACTGCCATGTCCCTGCAGGGACCTTGATAAACCTTCACCCTGCTCTGAGCTGTGCCAGCAGCCTGTGCCCACATCACCCTGTACCCACATCACCCCGTACCCACATCACCCCGTACCCACAGCACCCCATGTCCGCAGCCCCTGGTGTCCACCCTGGCCCCGGGGGAGCTGACATGCTGCTCCTCATTCCAGCAGGATGAAAAGTCGTGCAGGTTTCCATGACCTGACCTTGCATCAGCGTCAGGGAATTTCTCTGCAGCGCCTTGCTGGGAGCACTAAATCAACCCCACGTGCTGACCTGATCCACCCTACAGCTCAGACCTTTCTATCTACAAGGGCTGCCGTTGCACCGCTGATGTGGTCAAACAGAAACTGCCTTTTCCTTGCACACAAACCAGCCCTAAAGCAGCGCGGCAGCACAGCGGGGACAAGCTTAGAGCAGCACCCAGCGCTCAGCGCTCCCCTGGGCTGCAGCACGGAGCTGCTCTGTCAGCACTCCTGAGCCTGAGACTCCCATCTCCCATTGAGCCCCAAACCTCTGGGCATCATCCCTCTGGAAATGGGACGGGGAGACCAACTGCGTGCCCCTGGCTCCCAGCTCGGGGCTCTGCGTCTCTCGCAGCCGCCGCAGTTGAGCGGGGACGGGAGTGCAGTCCTGGGCTCACAGGGAGCTGAGAGCCAGCTGAGCCACATTCCAGGGCACAAGATGCCCTGTGAAGTGGGAAGGCCTCGGGCCAGACCACTCCTAAATCCCAAAGGTGCCAGAACGATGTGGGTTGGAAGAACAGGTTGGGGCTGCCGGAATGGGAGCATGGGGACGGGCTGTTGGGGCGAGGAGAAGGGAACAGCCGGCCCAGAGTTTGGGAAAGAGGAGAGGATGTGAGGGGAGAGGGGAGCATGGGAAGCAATGGAGGAGCTCCAAGCACAGCCCTTCCCCAGGCAGCACAGAGCTGAGGTACAGCGAGGGATGCAGGAGGACACATGACATGAAGGGTTTGGCGCAGGACATGCATGCTCTGAGATGTCAGTGCAGGGCTAAGCCCAGGTTAACCCACCTGGTTGCATTTATTATGTCTTGAGATCATGCTAACCCGCTTGCAAGGCTTTAGGATGGAGGTGGCTTTGTGGCTGGCAGGCTTGGAGCCTTGGTGAACCAACTGTGTAGGCATGAAATCATGCTTCAGGGTGGTTTGTAGTGGATACGATTGGTAGGAAGACAGAGCCCAGCCCTCAACCCACTCCCCAACCCTGAGACTGCAGCAACAAACACTTGGTCCCAGCCAAGGACCACATCTCGAAGCTCCCAGCCAAGGGGAGCTCTCCTCCATCTCTTGTAGATGCACAGATGGACGAAGAAGTTGGGAGGACGACGCTTTGGTACAACACAAGTTGTCTACAGAGCTCCAGGAGAGGCAGCTGCCTCCTTCACAAGTCCTCCCAGCTGTTCTATGCCCTCAAACACATCTGCCCCAGCTCCTCCCCTCACCCAAATGGACACGGTGATGATCTAGATGATCTTGGTGGCCTTTTCCTATATTAATGAGTCAGTGACTCAACCACCTCTAAGTTGGCTGGATATTCCAGTATATCATGATTGGCTGTGCCACGAGGCTCCCAGCTCAAGCACTGGGAAACCCTATGGCCTCAGCTCCTGCTGTCTGCAGAGGCATTGGCTGTTTCCTGCGTTACCTTTGAGCAGAAGGTGGCCATGTGCCCCCTCTGCTTTCCTGCAGCTCAATCCATGTACTGGATTTATGCATTTGCTGGCTGAACGAAAAGGAAACACTCTCTGTATTGGAGCATAACCATTTGAAGCTCCTTCATTGCCTTTTTCTCCTTGAAAAATAAAATATATATGAAATCGTAATACTGCTTTGAACCCCTCACCCCCAACATTTACTTTCATTTCTGATCTTTTTGAAACAAAGGAAACATTTGAACTTGCTCCAGATTTTTCCTCCTGCCTTCTCCAAACGAACCTGCCAGATTCAATCCAAATTCATGAGTTGTTTTGGTCTCTTTTTTGATCTCTGTGCCCTGCAAGATCATTTTGGGTGCATTTGCTGTCACCGCAAAAGCCCTTGTTTGATTCTCAAGAAATCTCTCTGCCTTTTCCATTGATCCCAATGTTACCACCAGCATCTCCCTGTGTACAACCTGCTCTGACACACGGAGCTGGTGGGGACCATCGTGCCCTGCAGCCAGATTGCCATGGCAAATAAAGGGCCATGCATCCCTGCATCCACCCAAAGCTCAGTTAGCTGCTTCAGTACTGGGATGCTGACACTGATAGAAGACCCCACAAAGTCAGCAAAGCAGCTGATGCCATGACACCGTGATCCCAAGACACCATGGCACCACGGCCAGCTGGGATGGCCTTCAGAGCTCTGATGTCCCAATGCTACTTAGAGCTCCAGGGTGGCTCTTATAGGGGCGGTGTAACACAAAATCCCCAAATCGTGGTGGTGCAGACGTACAGTCGGGGTGATTGAAATCCGTAAGAAAACACATGATGTAAGGCCTTTTGGAGGAGTTTGATCGCGGGTTTTGATCCTGCCTATCTCCAGACAGAGGTGCATCCAACAGAGAAACACTCAGAGGGAATTTGGCAAAGATGGGCAGACAACATTGGAGTGATATACCCCAGGAAAAACATTCAAGCAGCGATGCGGAGCCGAGATCTCAGTGTTTTGTGAAGCTGAAGAAGCCTTCTCTATTTTAAGATGAGTCAGAAATCAGGAAGATCGTTCTCAATCTCATCTTCTCCGGGGCTCCATTGCCTCCTAATGAGCCCCATGCATTGTTTTCACCCCGGTGTTCTCGGTTCAACTTTATCTCTCGCCATGCTTCATTATTATTTATATGAGGATAGTGCCTGGGGGGCCTTCACCCAGCTCCAAGCCCCACTGCGCTCAGCACTGCACAGACATGCTCGGAGAGAGCCCAGCCCTGCAGGGCTTCCAGCCTCGCTACACAAAGGGAATATTATGATCCCCTTCACCCCCACTTCAAGGAGCAGAGAAAAAGGGGCAGGGAAGTGCTCAGGGTCACGAAGGGCTCCCACCTCCAACCCGTGCTCAGATCCCGAGTTGTCGTGACCACGCTGAGCTGAATGGATGCCACGAGCTGAAGGGAGGTTCTTTGCCTCGTGAAGATTGCCCAAATACCCCATCTGAAGTCACCAAGCTTGGTTTCCATGGAGCTCACAGTGGCTCAGGTCCCTTGGACAAACCCTGGGTGTCCCTTGTGCCCGTCGGTAATTTTCTTGTGACTCAGTTTCCCTGCCACCACTGAGCTGGGCACATGTGCAAAGCACACGCATCGGTTCTGCTGGTGCCGGCACAGGCACGGGCAGAGCAAGATGAGATCACCCAAGAATGTCCTGGGAAGAAGATGGCTCCTCCGGGATGTCTTCATCCCACAAGGAAGGAAGTGGAGGGGTATAAATCACCCCGGCTCCACCTTATCAGAAATCAAAATCTCTGCAGCTGATCCAAGCCCAGACTGCCGTGGGCATCCCTATTGCTTTTCCTGTCAGTTCTCTTGTTGTTAGAAAGGCAAGTACAGAACAGCACATGCAAACAACACAATTAGGATTGTATGTGCTAATGAGGGTTTCGGCACCACACAGCTTTAACACGCAGCGATCAGAGCGTTTTCCCTGGCTCCTCTCCCCAGCGCAGAGTTTGCTCACTCTGCCTCGCTCGGCTGCTGGGAGCTCTCAGCACCTCACACCTCTCCAGCACTGCTCCACCCCGATGGGGCCACCTATTGAGGTTCTCCCCCCATGCAGGAATGGAAACATGGCTCCAGACAGAGCTGCATCCTCTGCCTGTGCCCCCTTTGTCTCAGAGGTTGGGAGGTTCTGTTCCCAAAGGAGCTCCCTCCAGGGGGCCTGTAACACATGGAGAAACTGAGGCACTGTGACAGTGTCACTCAATGGTTACAGCTCAAGGTTGGCTTCAGCTCTGCCGCCGCTTTTTCTGCTGTCTCTGGATGTGTCACCTCCTCCTCTGGCATCCCGGAGTTGCTCTGAGGTGTATTGATGAGTGGTGCTGTGCTGCAGCTGATATGGAGAAGGATGACCCAGAAAATGGGATGGTGGATCTGCCTCAGGCAGCCCCATGCAGCCGATAGAGGAATACAGCTCTGGATGGGAATAGGAAGGTGTCGGATTGGGTAGCACCCATCCAGAGGGGACCCTTGGCCTTGAGCCTCTCCGTGGAGAAGAGCCACCAAGAAATAAATCCAAAACTGGAAATGATGGTCTTTGCAATCCCAATTCAGATGCTTGCCCTTGCTTTGCAGTGCTCAGCTGGGCTCATCCCCAACCTCCCAAAGCATCTGGCACAGCTCTGGGGCCTCTGAGGACGAAGCAGAAATGTTACTCTGTGTGTATTCACAGGCACCCACAGAAGTTAATTCTGATTCTGTGGATCTCCACTGCAGAGTGGTGTGACAAACAGCAGCAGCTCTGCTGTCACAGCTCTGAAAAGGGTTAAGTCCTGGGATGCTCATCGTCCCCATGCCCCCTCTCACTGCCATCTCCGTGTGCTGTCCCAGGAGCACAGCTGCTCAGGCAGAGTCTGCAAGAGTCTGCAAGGGAATGTGCAAGGAGATCACAGAATCATCACAGAATCAGAGGATCACAGCATCACAGAATGGCCAGGGTTGGAAGGGACTTCAAGGATCTGAAGCTCCAACCCCCTGCCACATGCAGGGTCACCAACCTCCACATTTCATAGCAGCCCAGGCTGCCCAGGGCCCCATCCAACTGGCCTTGAACACCTCCAGGGATGGATGGGGCATCCACAGCCTCTCTGGGCAGCTGTTCCAGCACCTCACTGCTCTCTCTGTAAAGAACTTAGTGCAAGGGGATCTGCAAGGGGATAAAGAGGTGGCTCTGGCTACAACTTTCTGTGGGACCGAGAAGGGCTGGCAAATGCTTATCCCAAAGAGAAAGCAGGAAATCATCCCCCAGAGAAAGGGAAAAAAAAGCAAAATAGAACCCCCACCCCCAACAGTTGCAACCTGCAGGGGAGGCAGTGGGGATGGGATGAGCGTTCCTATGGGTTGCAGCCATTGTGTGCAGCAACACCTCTGAGCCAGAAAGCTTCTCTGAGTGTCTGTCCCCAGTTAAGCGCTGCAAAGCAAGGGCAAGCATCTGAATTGGGATTGCAAAGACCATCATCTCCAGTTTTGGATTTATTTCTTGGTGGCTCTTCTCCATGGAGAGGCTCAAGTCCAAGGTGGAAAGAACAGAAACAAACACTGTTTGCCTGCACTCCTCTCCCAAAGCAAAGATGACCAGAAACCCCAAGACATGATGGCCCTCGTCCGCATCCCATCCACACGCATCAGCGTCACTCTGCTCACATTCTTTAACACACAGCTCATAAATGGGCACGGAACTGAGATGGACCTGGTCCCTCTGGTTGCTGGGAGAGGAGCAGCAAAACCAAAGTCACTTTCCTCACTTGCAGGCACTCCCAGCAGAGGTGGCACTTGCCGAACCCACCGCTGCCTCTTGCCAGATAATGTTATGCTCCCCATTTTCCCCTAAGGACCTAATTAGTGAGATCCAAGCTGATGCTCCCCCCGGGGGGGGGGGGGGGGGGGAGGCGGGGGGCGGGGGTGCCGCGCGGGGGGTGGCGCCCCCCCGCCCCCCCCCCCCCCCCCCCATTGCCAGCTGCACGCCTCCTCCTTCTGCCACCCACCCACATGAGCACGGCCGGAGCCAGGCGGATGACACAGCAGCATGGCAGAGTGCCCCGTGTCCTTTTCACCCAGCCAGGCTCCATCCCTTGGGCAGCTCTGGGGTCTGAGTGCTCTGTGCAGTGCTGACAAATGGGAACAGCACAGGTGCTGCTTTAGGGCTGCGCAGCAAAATCAAAGGTTGGGTGCTGCTTTGCCAGGGGGACGATCCAAAACTCCACGCTCATGGCTTTATTTGGCTTGCAGTGTTGATGGGAAGGATTTGTTTTGCCCACGGACAGCCTTCACTGTCCCCTGTCCTGGTTCTTGCCTCTGGGATTGCAGAACCAGAGATGCTGGAGCCACCTGCTGCACTGTAACCTCCTTGGGGACAGGACAGGGACCCTCAGTATCACAGCATTACACTACTGCTCACTGAGACCCTCCTGCAGAATGATTTCAGTCTGGGTGGGATCTCTTCAGCCTCTTGGGCACATGAGGAGATGCAAAGGTACCCAGAGCAGTGGGATCCTCCAGCAAGGTGCCAATGGGTGCACAGCTCTGGGGAGGACTGCAGCCCACCGAGGGGTTCAGCAGCAGCTGAGGATGAGCCATTGAGATTTTTGACCCTAATCCCATGTATAGCAAACAAGATCTCCCTCATCTGGATGAAGCTCCTCAACCCATTGTGTTCCATTGAATCCCATTGCATCCCATTGTGTCCCATGGCATCCTACTACATCCCATTGCATCCCATTGTGTCCCACTGGATCCCACTGCATCCCATTGTGTCCCACTGGATCCCACTGCATCCCATTGCATCCCGTTGCATCCCATTGCATCCCATTGTGTCCCATTGGATCCCACTGCATCCCATTGTGTCCCATTGCACCCCACTGCATCCCATTGTGTCTCATAGCATCCCATTGCAACCGATTGCATCCCATCCCATCCTATCCCCCTTCATCCCCCCCAGTCTCTCCTCATCCCTCCCCATCCCATCCCATCCCCCACCCCCCATCCCGTCCCCGCAGAACACGGCCGTGTCCCGGTTCGCAGCGCGGCGGAACGGGGCCATCTGGCGGTGAGCCGCGTCCCGACATCGCTACGGGATAGGAAAACCTTCCCCCGGACCCGGGAGGTGGGAGCGGAACCGTCGGACGGGGCAGTGCCACGACGGGGGGAGAAATGAGGCTGATGGGGTAAATAGCCGCGACCCGGGTCTGGTGCTGAGCCCGGGTCTGCGGTGCGTGCGGACCTCACGCCCTTCCTTGAAGCAGGATGCGGAAGAAACGGATGTGGGAAATGGACTGGGAGCTGTTAAGGCTCTGAGGAGAGGCAAATCCAGCTGGAAAACCCACACGGAAGCCAAGAGCTGCCATCCTGCTTCACTGCCTTCCCTGCACTCCGTCACCCCCCGCACAATTCCTCTCCTGTCACCCTGCACAGTTCGGGTGCCGTCCGATGGGACGCTCTGCACTGAGCCCAAATCTCCATGTGATGGCAATGGGGAACGGATGGGAGGGGGCTGTGAAGGGGGCTCAACATCCAGACTCACCTGGAACAGCAGCAAGGCACCACGTGTGTTCCCTTCTGCACCCACAGACTGCATCCAGTGCTGTGCCAGCAAGAATCACAGCCACCCCCATAAGATGTTGGCAAGAAATACTGAGATGCTAGACCTTAAATATGTACCTAATAATAATTCCCCAGCAGCTGGAGTTAGATGGGTGCTGAAGTTTTCAGCAGCACGATGGGGAGTTTTCTTTGCCTCTGGTCCCATTGGCATCGCAGTGATGTGGACAGCAGCAGCCTGATCAGGTGGAGGGAGGCACTTTTGTGAGTCCATTGCGACTTTCTACACTAAAAATTGAAGGTTTCTTAACGTTATCACCTTTGAAATGAATGCAAAGGCCCCAGGAGCTCTCCTAAATATCCCACCTTTCCCTCCCCATCACCTCGTTTTATTCACAACTGTCCTCACAGAGACCAAAATCCCATTTCAGGATAAAGATTCCATGGTCAGTGCAGATGAGAAGGTAAATCACACTCAGGGGCCTGAGGACATCTCCAGAGCATCCCAGTCGTGACTGCTATTAGAAAGCCATGGGAGAGGAGCATCAGCTGATCACAACCAGCAGCAGAGCTCGTCCCAGCCATGTGCATGTCTGCTGCTGAGAGGAGAGAGCAGAAAACTCAAAATCTGGTTTTGGGCTTGGAAACGGCAGAGGAGGACACCTCGTGCAATGATACCTCCTGATTTATGTGGAGTTTGTGTTGTTACAGAAAGACTATCTGCAAAATCAGCCATGTGGTACTCAGTAATTAACAAGGCATGGCTTCACAGCCAAAATTCCCTTATTTCCAGCTTTTTGCTTTGGCTGGAGTCATCTGTTATTAAGATTTCCCAAAGCAATCTGATGCCATCTGATGCCCTCAGAACCAGCAGTGCCACCTGCATGTCCCCTTCTGATCTGCTGCACTTTCCCCCTCCCTTTGAGGATGGGGGTCACAAACCCTGCATGGGTGCAGGCAGCCACCCCAGCTCCTGCAATCACAGCCAGGGCTCAGAGAGGCCCCAGTTGGGTTGGTGGAGCCACAGTGGGAAAGGAGGGCACAGAGTGGTGCTGGAGGAGCACTGGGAAGGGCTGGGGGAGGGGAGTGGGGTCTGGGGAATGGAGAACCGACAGGAGTGCAGGAGGGGCTGTGACGGAATAGCAAGCATGAATAGCAAGCATGAACAGCAAGCATGAATGAACCACGAGCAAGCTTGGCATTGCTCCTCGCATGCATGGTTCGGGAGCAGCCTTCTAACTGGGGAGGAAAGGATTTTGTACAAACCTCAGCCCAAATTACTGCTCCCCAGGCCTAATCAAACGCAGCGCTCGCAAGTATTGGCTGGCTGGGGGCTAAGTTTGGGAAAGGTGTTTCCTTCCCTGCTCTGCTTTCAAACTAACCAGGATGAGGAGGAGTTCAAAGACCTCAATTGTTTGTGGAACACTTTGAACACAGAAAGGGCCTTGGGCAGGGAGATGGGTTGTGGCTGAAGCAAGGGCCCAGCAGGCAAGAGACTTCATCTGCATTCCCTGCTGAGCTGCAGGATCAGCACACAGCCTCGGAGTGCTGCTCTGTGCCTCAGTTTCCCCACTGCGGGAATCGGGGGCCACGCTGTGCTGGTGGGGTGCCTAAAAGCTCTGAGAGCCCTTTGGGTGGAGGATACAAGCTGTTCCAGCTCAAAGCTCCTTGCCTGCTTCAGGAGTTTGCTCTGCCCACCTTGCCAGGCTCCGTGCATGCCCAGAGCTGGAGACAGCCCTCATCCAAAGAGCTCCTCAGTCAAAACAGACAGGATGAACAAAGGGGTCCGGGAGGAGAGATGCCGTGCCTGATATCCTGCAGGGAATGTGTCAGAGGAATGACTTGACTCCAAGAAAAACGCCCTAACGATATGCATAAACTTAATAAACACATGAGATTGCTTCATTGTACGCTCCTCTCTGGCTGAGGTCTCAGTTAATCAAGGTGCGATAAGGGCAGAGAATTTACCTCCTCCCCATCTCCTCCTGCTGTTTCCTTTTCATTTATTCATTGAACAACTCCTTTGAGCAAAGTCTTTATCTGAGTTTTGCTGGCAGCTTGCTGCATTCCCTGCCAGGAACGGAGGCACAGGAAATCTGCCCCAGGCTTTGGGGTTTTAGGAATCCCATCTCTGCTAGCGCACAGATGCCAGCAATCTCTGCCCAGAACGGTGCTGGGGTTGAGAAAAGATTGCATGGAGCATGTGTGGAAACCGAGCTTCAATGTGCCCGAAAGAAGCTATCAACCACAAACCAAACTCATCTCCCTCCCAGGCTGTGCCCTTCGTGGCAGCGCTATTGATTCGGTGCGACCCTCGAGGTCAAAACGGGCCGTGAACTTTTCCAAAAGGTGATTCCCAGCAGAAGGCAGTGAGAAGCATGGGAGCAACCCAAATGACAGCAGCACGTGCTCTGAGGGCCCAGCTGCCCACTGGTGCAGGTCGTGTGGAGGTGTTGCTGCACCCCAGCAAAGCTGCCCACCACCCACCCACCTGAGAGCAGGTGGAAAAGACCTCAAGGTCTCCCCGAGTTCACCCATCAGCCCATCACCAGGGTGTCCACTCATGGAATCACAGAATCCTTAAAGCTGGAAAAGACCTCAGGTCCAACCCCAACCCATCCCACCGTGCCCAGAAACCACGTCCCATCTAAATGGCTGTGGAACAGCTCCACCGATGGGGAACCCCACCTAATCCTGGGCAGGAGGACGGGGCTGTGAGATGGGCACAAGGAAAGGCGAAAGGAAGGAAAAACTCTTTGCAATCCCAACGAGAGGTTCTGCACCTCTCCAACCAGGAGAAAGGAAAGAAGAAGAAAAAAAAAAAAGGTTGCAAGGGTTAATTCCATCCAGGTAGGTTCTTTGTTATGAGGCACATCCCATGCTAACCGCAGACATCTCCCAACTGTTGCCGTGGAGCTCTCGGTGCAAAGTCAGACTTGTTGCCTCGGCTCTGCCCGCTGCAGCGGCTCCGTGTCACCTGTCAGCCCCGCACCCCCAGGGATGGGAGGCTCGAGTTACGGGGAGCACCGCTCAGCCGGGACAGCAGCAGCAGCAGGAGGCACCGCGCATTCCACCCGGAGCTAAAAAAAGACGGTTGGGGCTTTGATCTCCGGGCTCCGTCTGCACCACAGGGAGACAATGCAGAAGGCCTCTGGGGAGGAGGAGGAGGGGGAGGTGGACTTGACAAGACATTCCCCGAGCCGGTCTGCTCCTCAGGTCCTGGAATCAAAGGGGATGAGGAGGCGGGCATGGCACCGGGGATGAAAGCGGAGACGGGCTGGCAGAGGGAAGATCCCACATAGAGCCACGCTGGGCTCCTCCTGAGGCCAGGAAGGCTCCAAGAGCGGAGGACCAGATGGTTGAAGGGAATGGGAATGAGCCTGGAGATGTTTCTCCACTCCCTTGGTTTGAATGTGAGCCAGGGATGACGGGATGCAGCGCTGTCCCTGGGTGGTGGCCGTGTGGGCTCGTGGAGAGCTGCATTGGTGGGCTTTGTGCTCAGCTCTGAGATCCTGCAGCCGTGCAAAGCCGAGGGGGGGGGTGGCCAAGGAAAGGGAGATCACTGCAGTGGGGCATGCAAAGGGGTGAACCCGAGGTCCTGGCTCTGCCATGGGTGAAAAAGTGATGGAAAAGGTGCTGAAAAGCGTTGAGAGGCAGAGCATGTCACTGCTGGGAAGGTTTGTGAGTGAAGAGATGGACCTCAGGCATCCACTGAAGGCTGAAAGAGATGGAGGCAGAAGGGGGAGATGAGGTTAAAGGACCTTCCGAGACTGGCTGAAATAATGATATCTCTATCCTGTTGATGCGCTGGCCCTGCCTGACCCCTAAACCTGCTGGTGGGGACGAGGTGGCTGCTCTCCTCCTGGGACATCCCCCCTTCTGCTTCTGTGACACTGCAGTGTGACTGAGCAAAGCGTTAATGCCTTCCCACCTCCAGGAGTCCTCAGGGCAGGCTGAGCCTCAGCCCTCTGCCTCCTTGGTGCACAGAGTTACCAAAATACAGAACCTGGAATTGCCAGAAAATGGTTGGGTTTTTTTTTTTTTGTTTCTCTTTTTGTTTTTCCTCCTTGCAGTGCATAAGGAGAAGTTTGGGAAACTGAGGCAGGGGGGAAAAAAAAGACAATAACTTGCCTGCAGCCGAGAGGAGAGCAGGTTTTCTGAAATCCACGCCAACACTGCAACCGCAGGTCATCCCTGTCTGCAAAGCCCTGAACCTTCATTCAACCTCCAGAGCAGTTCCCATATATTTATATAAATATACACATACACACACCTGAGACATTATTGCTTGGGAATCTTCAGGCCCTGGGCTCTATCCCCACCCTCAGAGCTCATTCATCCTCCTTTTTCCTTTCTGGAGCTCACAAAGAACCTTCCCTGCAGCAGTAGGGTTGGCTCTGCTCCACCTCAGCCCAGTGCTGCTCTCCCAGCCCATATGGGTTTGAGGCAGTGACCCCGATCCCCCAAGCACTTCCCTCCTGGATCCCTTTGGGCCACGGGTTCCTCTGCACAGCCCCCAGCAGAACCCACAGCCCTGGTGCTGCTGCACAAACATCCCGCTCTCAGTGCCATGGCAGCAGTGGGGAACGCCAAATATTTGAGAGGGGAGCAGTGGGAGGGATGGAATGGGGCTCAGGGAGCTGGCTGTGCTTTCTGGCTCCCTCTCTGCTTGTCTGCTTTTGCCTTCTTTGTGCTTAGCTGTGCATCGATAGGAGAGGACAGCATTCCCACTCCTTGGTTCCATGCTGGCTTTCCATCTTTGGGACAATCCCTGCCTGTAAATTCCAGCACAGGAGGGTCTGACCTTCATTTCCAGTGTCAGATATTCAGATTTTCCCAAAGTTCCCCTTTTGGCCAATGATGCACCACGCAAAACCCAAATGCAGCCTCAGGGGCTGAGCTGTGGGCTAAAATCAGAGCCCCTCTGGTGGGAGGGCAAAGCCCGAGCAGAGCAATGCACACCCCCAGGGTTTGTCAGCCCCTGATTTGCAAAGAGGCCCTGAGCTACGAGGAATTCATTCCAGGACTGCACTCTCCCTCTCCCTCTCTCCCAAACCTGCACCTACCTGCAAATGCAATTCAGCTAAATCGTAATTGGCAGCGGGAGCGAGCCAGCCCCCATGTTTCTTTTAATGTTTCCACAGGAACCTGGGTGATGTCTTTCACATCATACATCGTGGGTGGCAGAGACCTAAATAACCCCCTTCAGAAGCAGAACATGTTCGAGAGGTGCCAGTGTTCCCTCTCTGACTCAAATTCAGATGTAGGATTTGTAGTCCCAGACCTGTCGATCTGCAGCACCGGCTCTGTAGGAATCCCTAATCTGGGAACAGCCTCCCATTGCTTCCCCATTCAGATATCTCACTGCTTTGCTCTGCAGGGTTCATCATCCCTTCACGTATTCAACAAATATCCCATTCTGCTCTTGTGCCTTGCAAGCAAATGCCTGCAGAGGCTCCAAGCGAACCTTTGGAGGAGTGGTGTTGCCACCACATCTGGTGCTGCTGATGTGGGATGGGATGCTCAGATTCTATGGCACCAGGTCGCTCTGACAGACGTTAATTCTGGATCCACAGATTTTAGAACTGGGGCCAGCAAAATCCATTTTCAGATAGCAGCACAGAATCATAGAATCCTTCAGGTTGGGAAAAACCTCTGAGATCCCCAGGTCCCCCCCTGTGCCCACCGACCCCTCAGTGCCGCAGCTCCATGTTCCTGCAGCACCTCCAGGGACGGGGACCCCAGCTGTGCCGTCAGATCAGAGCATGCAGGGCTGAATGCTGAAACCCAGAAGAAAACCCATGAGCACAGCACCTGTGGCAGGGACAGGAGCGTGTGACATCCTTATAAAATTAGCCCTTCGGGGATGAGGTTTAGTGGGCACAGTGGTGATGCAGGTGGGAGTTTCCAGCCCAGCCTTGCTGTACACACTGATCGGAAGGTGAAGGTCAGCAGGAGATGCCTGGAATACATGAGGCTGTCTGAGTTGTCAGCTGTCCCAGCCACTTCCTCGTGCCTTCAGCTGTGCCATCCCCACCAGCAGCCCCATGCACTCCCCAGCACTCAGGAAGCAGTGAATGACACCTCTCCCCAGGCCAGGGGTCTTTCTGTCCCAGGGATGCTGCATTGTTAACCCCACTCTCCATCGCATCACCCATTGCAGCGCCCCTGGTGTCCTTGCCAGCAGTTTGGGACTGAGCTGTGGGGAAACCACAGACAAAAAGGGGAATGAAACGAGGGAGCACTGCAGGGCACTGCCTGCAGGCTGCGTTCCAAACTGGGAACAGCTGAAGGTTTCCCTGCTGCACATCCCCAGCACTACAGCTGGAAGCTGCATTCCTCTTCCTTTCCCAACAAGGCAATCTTCGTGATCAAATCTGAAGCGATTAATTATAAGCAATTACTATTAATGGTATCATTAACAACACTCGGAGGCGAGGCTGCAGATGCCTCCATCCCGCTTCCAGCTCTGTGTCCACAGCAGTTCTCTTTCACTTCAATACTGACAAATGGAACTGATGGTGCTTAAATCACAGGGCTGACCAGCACGGACTTTCATCTCACGCTTCAACTCTCCAGGCCCTGATGCGTGTCCTTCTATGTCAAAATCACTGCAAGCCTTCCTTAACGCATCAGATCTGAGAGCTGCCCTCATCAGAGCAAGAGGTGGAAGCCAAAGCCAGCAGGACTGCCCAGCAGCACTGAGACATTGCAAGCTGTGCCCCCAAAGCACGGATGGGCTTTAAAGCTTTATCAGAACGTCTCTTGCAGCCTTTGTGTTTGCTTCCTGGCTTCTGAGCCTTTAATGCTTCTCAGGTTCGCCCCGCCGTAATGAGGGCTGGGAACAGAATTCTTGGTTTTAAATGAAAGCCGAACTCCCCACATCATCGCACCGCTCCAGAACCTGGCTCCAGAAGAAACTGGCAAATATCACGAGATGTGAGAGTTGGCAGCACAAGAAAGAACTAAATAACAGGACGGGATCCTCGACCCAGCCGCGTCAAGGGGTGTTTTGCCATTAAATTTAATGGAGGTAGGATTTTGCTATGGGTTTCTCGGTCTCCCAGAATGAAGCAGGCTCCCATTGAAGTCTGCGGGTCCCCACCGGCTCTCCCAAAGAGCTGGGATGAAGTGCAGACACGGGGCTGCTGTGCACAACCGGTGTCTGCCGCGTTGCAGCACTTCAAAGCTGAGTTTGGAGATGAATCAGCGCCAGCCCAGCGCGGAGCATCGGCCGCGAGGGACTTGGAGAGCTCTGAATCCAGTTCCACTTCTTTGGGTCACATCTGGCCCATCTGACAGCCAATCCCCGGCCCCAGATCTCCCCAAATCCTAGAAAGCTCCATTCTCCCTGGGCTGACACGTTCCCCAGCTGCAGCAGCCTGCACGGAGCAGGCAGGGTGCTCATTAACTGCAGCGAATATCGCAACGGGAGGGGGAAATTGCAGCCTGCGAGGAAGCAGCGCTCTGTCATTTTGCTTCCCACCAGGGAGAGCACCGCTCGGCTCCGATGCTGCACCGATCAGCCCCACATCACCGCCTTCCTCAGCTTCCCCCCCCCGCCCCGTGATGCTGGGGCTGTGGGTTAAAGGATGAAAGAGCCAAAAGCAGCCCTACTTTGGGAGTGGGCAGAGCTGAAGCAACGAGCAGAAAATGAAAAGAGCGAGCGACTCGCAGGCAGGAATGATGCCCTCCTGCAGGGAGAGGAGGAGCTGCGGTGCTTGGAGCCGCTGCTCGGGGCTGCCCGACTATTTCCAGCTGTGGGTGGGAGCGTGGGGTAGGAAAAGGGTTGGCAGTCAGGATGTTGGGCTGCAGGGGCTGCCAGCAGAGGGGTCACCTGGCTCCTGTTTGCAGCTATTCCTGCGGGGGTCACTTAGTGGTTTGGGATGGGGATGCATCGCCGGGCTGCAATTCTGGCTCTGCCTCACGGCGTGACACCAAGCAGAGCTGCTGCTTCCACTCGGCTCTGAAGTGGGGATAATAAAACTGATGCTGTTCCGACTGCTGAAAGACCACAGCTCAGCTCGTAAATCCTCGCTGGCGCTCATCGGCCAAAAGGCGCTGCAGAAACACGAGATGCAAACTGTGGGACCTTCTGTAAGCCGGGTCCCATCCCACATCCAAGGCAAAGGGTGTGTAAAGCCCGGGGAGGTGGGCAGGGAGTCCTGCAAAACGCTGAAAGGCCGAAGAACTGCTTTGTTTCTCATGCCTGATTCTGGCTTAATCGTGATTTATAGCAAAGAGCAGCGGGGATTAAAGGATTGGTCAGGCACTCAGCAGGTCTGTGTGCAGTAAAACCACATGGAAATAAGAGGAAAAAAAAAATGAGCTGTAAAATAATTGAGTTTTCCCTTACTTTTCAGTGCAGGAAAATGCCTTCCTGCTCCATCCCTGATGGGTTCCCCGACATTCCCCTGCTCACACCCTCATCCCCATGAAGTGTTTGCTTTATGATTTGGCTTCCTGCAAATCTCAGCGTCGTCAGAATGTCCACCCAAGCTGAACTTTCCCCATTCTGCGTTGCCCATGTATAGAAACAGCAAATTAAACCTCGACTCATGCAACAGGCTCAGTGCTCAACCACGCTGGGCTCCCTCCAGGAATGCCTCTGCATGTTTATTCATACAGACAGCACATAAATGCCCAGTGTGAGCAGCTGACAGTGGCCCAGGAGAGGCTCCTGCCAGCTCACTTGAAGCACACGCAGCCCCACATCAGCATGCAGGCACCAGATCAAAACGGATCAGATCATCTCACTCTCCTCTTTGCCATCCCAGTCTTCGTAGGTGCAACCTGCTGGGGGGGATCTGAGCCAGCAAAGCAGGGTTCAGCTCACAGCACAGCGCTCTGCTAATGCAGTTTGTAGAGCGGAGATCCTCCGTGTAGCCAGAGGCACTGTGACCCATCAGGTGTGATGTTTGTTCAGTAGGGCTGCAAATATCTGTCAGACTGTAAAGCCTTGAGACTCTGATCCTGTGATTCTGTGGTTCTATGGTTCCATGGTTCCATGATTCTACGGTTCTATGATCTACCATCCTATGGTTCTGTGATTCTATGTTTCTTTGATTCTATGAGGTTTTGAGTCTATGGTTCTTATGATTCAGTGGTTCTATGGTCCTGAGGTTCTATGATTCTGTGATTCTATAGTTCCATGATTCTTTGATTTGATGACTCTATAATGCTTTGATTCTATGGTTCAACAGTTCTATGATTCTGTGGTTCTGTGATTTTGTGGTTCTATGTTTCTATGATGTTCTGATTCCACAATTCTGTGACTCTATGGTTCCATGATTCTTTGATTCTGTGATTCTATAATGCTCTGGTTCTAAGGTTCTATGATTCTGTGGTTCTACCTTTGATTCTATGGTTCCTACCATTCCATGATTCTGTGTTTCTATGGTTCTGTGGTTCCACGTTTCTGTGACACAACAGACCTATGATTCTACAGTTCTCTCATTCTGTGCACTCAGGAATGACAATCCCATGCTGCTGAAATTGCAAAAACAAAAAGTCAGATTGAGCACAGTGCCTGCTTTGAATAGCATCAATAGCATCAGCGTCAGGGCAGCCGTCGGGGCTAAAGGCAAAGGGCCCAAATCTGGTTCTGAAGCAGAGCAATTGTCCCAGTTGGCGGTGCAGTGCTGGTGCTCCCAGCAGGGCATCTTCCCATCACCCTTCAGACAGGATTTTGTGGCCCTCTCTTTGAAAGCTGTGGCCGTGCTCCTACCCGAAACAAAACAGGGAGAGCTGCACCAAAGCCCATCCCTGGAGAAATCCCTCTCTGCCACCTTTGCACAAGAGATCTCACAATTACCAAGGCAGCCTAAAGGCACCCAAGACTCCTTTATTTCCTTTGTAACCTTTCAAAACCCAGTGGTGGGAACACAGTTAATTGCAGGCTGCCTGGCAGTCGGTGCCACTTGCTGCACAGCAAAGCCGCCAGCCTGCAGCGGAGCAATGCTGCACGCCTCTGCCTCTGCACGCTTTGCTCGTGCTTTTCTCACACACACACGCAGACAAAACCCAGCACCCAGGCACGGCCGTGGCACCGACAGAACCCGAGGAGGAGCCGGGAACAGGGCGAGGCTCCTCTCGCAGCAGCTCCTCCTGCAGACCTGCAGGCACCTTTGGAAAACCACAGAACGGGGAACCAAATAAACACGCGGGGCGGCTCCGGCTCACCGCACCCCCACCGACCCCTGAGGGCACGAGGAGTCCCGAGGCTGCCAAGCAATGATGGAGCTGAGCAGCAGAAAGGAGCGGGGCTGGGAGGGTGCTGCTGGGGATGGGGGGTCTTTGGGCAGGCGTAGGGTGGGCTGGGAGGAGCTGGGTGGCCTTTGGGTTGGCTCTGTGCTTGTCCTCTGCTGTGCATCAAAGGGTGGCCCTGTGGTCTGCTGTGTGTGCACCCACTGCCACGGTTCTGGGTTGGAGCAGTGGTGCAAGGATGTTTTGGGAGTGTTTAAAACCAAGCTATGCTTGGGAACCTGCTCTATTGGGGTTTGGGTTAGGTGATCCGCGTAGTTTAACTGCACGCATCAGGGATGGGCTGCTGGAGAGGAGCTCTGAGGAGGAGGACCCGGGGGTCCTGGTGGGTGACAGGTTGACCATGAGCCAGCAGTGTGCCCTGGTGGCCAAGAAGGCCAGTGGGATTTGGGGTGCATTAAGGGGAGTGTGGGCAGCAGGGCAATGGAGGTGATCCTCCCCCTCTGCTCTGCCCTGGTCAGGCCTCACCTGGAATACTGCATCCAGTTGTGAGCTTCCAGGTACAAGAGGGAGAGAATCCCACAGAGAGGGCACAGAGATGACGCAGTGCCTGGAACATCTCCCTGTGAGGAAAGGCTGGGGGACCTGGGGCTGTTCAGCCTTGAGAAAAGAAGACTGAGAGGGGATCTGATTAATATTTATAAATATCTTAAGTGTGGGAGACTAATGGACATGACCAACCTCTAGTCCATGGCCTGTGGGGACAGAACAAGGGGAAATGGCCATAAACTGGAGCATAGGAAGTTCTGCACCAACCTTTATGCTTCTATGATCTTTCTTCCTTTAGCAGCACACAGAGGAATGCAAGCAAAGAGAGCTAAAAGAAAAGGTGGAACACTCTCAGTGGATTTCAGCAGGTTTGGGATCAGAGATCAGATCAGAAAGGGGATCAGCAGACCTTGCACTGCAGTGCCTGGCTCACCACATGCCACCACAGCTTTCCCTGCAAGCAGGAGGCTCCTGAAAGCTCAGGTGTGCAAAGTGCAGCAAACAACACTGGAAGTGGTTCTGCTGCCTAAGCCAGTCTCCACCCTGCAGGCTCCCATCACCTCCACCCCTCTGTGTCCCTGCCCTTGTTTTGCCTCCCAACCCCTCTTGCAATCCCTGGGCCCTGCCTTCCTCCTCCCCCATGTGTTGCTGACTTGACTTTACGATTCCTCTGAACGAAGAGCTTCTTTCCATGGCTGTGGAAATGCCTTTTGTTTGGCAGCGTGTCCCAACTATGGAACAATGGAAGCCACCCTTCTTGCTTCAGTGCCATCCGTGAGAGCCAGTGGCATGTTGCAATGATGCCTAGGAGAGCCAAGCACAGATCCTGCTGCTGCCAGTAAGCAAAGCAGTCCTCGAGAGCTCCCGACCTCAGTGACACGCTTATCGATTTCATGCACTGATGTCATGCCAGGAGCAGCAACAGGAGAGGAAATCTCCCTTCTGTTGTTTTGATGTGTGCCTGACGATTGCATTCTGTGCCTCCTCGTGTTGTGAGCAACAAAACCCCACTCTGAGGCAAACTTCGCTTTGTAGACCTTTAACCACTCCTCCAAGCAGGGGACTCTCACTTTGTCTCATCCCAATGGAGTATCTCCTTTAAGGAAGCAAACTCATTGCACAGGCAAATAAAATACAACAACCTGGGATGGCCCCAAGCTGTTCAGCCCAGTTCAGGGTATGTCCATGTTCAAAGGAACCAGGATTTGGCTTCAGCCTACCTCTATATACTGACATTATTAGCCAGTACATAGTGAAGTATTTTTGGTGGTGGCATGGACAGTGCTGATCAGGATGATGGGAAGACATCCATTAATCAATATGCTGATGTTTGGTTTTAAAAAAGCAAATTCAAATCAGATCCAGAGCTTTGCAGTTCAAAGGAGCACAGGGGTTCACCAGCTTTGCCTTCACATTGGTGGAAAAACCCCCAAAATTCTGCTGTCATAATGGGAGAGGTGGGGCCTTTTGTTTTGGGTAGGACCTGTTTTATGCATGGCTGCATTCAGGCTTTCAAACAGGGTGATCCCAAGGGTGATGGGAAGATGACTTTGCCCACACGGCCCTTCTACTCAAACTATTTTGCTGTTTCACATGATGTCCACCAAAATGTTTGAGTTTACAGCTGTTCTCCCTTGCATGCAACAAACCCGTCGGCCTCAGTCTCAGGAAGATGCTGTCCTTTAAAAGCCAAATTACGAGGAGTTGCCCCAGCAGTCCCAGCTTAATGGGAAGAGCTGGGATAAAGCTAGGTTGCTGAAATGCCAGCTGCTAACAAAGGCGATTCTGCATTATGTGGTGCTGCTTGTGCTCTTGCAGGAGATGAAAAGCCAGAGGGCTGCAGCTCACCCACAGCTGCCTCTGCTCCCTCCAGCTGCCCCTCAGCAGCCTCAGAGCAGTGGTGTGTCTGCCAGACAATTGCATGTTTGAGAGCTGCTGATGGCAGCCTTGGTGATTAAGGTGGTGGTGAGCGGGGAGGAGGGCTGTGCATTTGTCTCTGTGGCTCCAGGAGGGCTGCCAGGGCACAACCGAGCGGCTCCCGAGCCAAAAGAAGTTGGTCTGTGTCTGTAATCAGGGAGAGGCTCTGCTGCAGCCAAAGCCAGGATAAAGAGCCAGGTTTGTGATCTTCACCAAACAAAGCGAGAGGGGGGTGGGGGGTTCTGGTCAGACAGAGCATGGACATCTCCACGTCCCAACGAGAGCCTGGTTCTTGCCTCTGGGAACAGCTGGTGCCAGGTGCTTCAGAGCCATTGCTTCCAATTTCGTTGAGTCTGTGGGTCATGGTTGGTTTTCAGTGTTTCCCACAGATAAACAGGTGCCAGTGGTGCTCAGCCATGCCTAAAGGTGCTCAGGTGAAGGCTGGGGCATCCTGGGTTGGGTTTCCTTTGCTCTTTGCATTTACACTGCAGCTCGGAGCTCAGCTGCCTGCAGAGAAAAGCCCATCGGTGTTGCATCAAAGTCAGGTTTGGATGGTTTAGATGGCCTCAATTCTGCACCACTGGGGGTGAAATCAGAGCCCATTGCTCCAAAGGGCAGGCAGAGAAACCAGCATGGTGTAGCCTCAGACTCTGCTCAGGTCAGACATGCAAATATTTGAGGTACGTAAATGGAACGATACGACAAAACCACAAATGGAAGTAGGGGTACAGCTTGCTAATGACAAGCAGGATCTCTGAGCATCACAGCCTGCACCATCACAGTGTCTATCCCCAGGCAGGTTTATGAGGAAGCAATAGGAGCTCTTTGCCTGCTGAGCTGATGGGAAACGCGTCCATCCAAGGGAGGCTCCCAGCACTGGGCACGAAGCTCATCACTGCCAGCATCAGGGAGAGATTCCTGATTCCCTCCAATAGGTGGAGAGTTCCAACTGATGAACTTCTTCTTGCCATGGCCTGGTTTTGCTCAGGAATAGAAATACCTGGTTGCACATGCACAGCCCCCACCGGGACGTGCTCGGCCACTCGAAGGGTTAATAAAATATTTGGGAGATGGTTTACGAGGTTTTTCTTTTTCTTTTTTTTCTTGGAAGCCCTCATTCATCTTGTTTCCTTGTCCCCCGTCCACTCCCACCTTCCCATAGGGCCCTTAGGGCAGAGCTGCTAGGGAGGCTGAACTCCGTGGTATGTGCGTGCGTGTGGCTCCTGGCGACGAGGCTGGGTGGTAAATTCACTTCAAAGGGGCTCCAGCACCAGCGAGCTGCAGTAGGGTGTAATTACCAGTGGGGCTGAACCACCCTCCTGGGCTGTTTGAAGTAGCTGAGAGCAGAGAGGCATCAAAGGGGAGTGCAGGGTCTGGGGAGGGAGGGCAGGAGCCGTGCAGGCACATCTCGTGGTGTCAAGAAGAACCAAGATATGGGTGCGTTGTCATCCCGAGTGCTCGGTGGAGATGGGGATCTCTCATCTGTGATGTCAGCTCCCACAGCTCTGCTGCTGTGGGGGCAGTGGGGCAGACACCATTACCATTCAATGGAGCGTTTGGGGTTCAGACATCAGGAGGAGCTCTGAAGTGAAGACCTACTGCATCCAAGCAGCACCCAGAAAGCTTGCATTTGGTGAAGGAGACCAGATTTCCATTGCATGGGATGTGATGTCAGGCTCATCCTCTCCAAGCTACACCCCAAACCGAATTGTGTCATCCAGCTCTGAAAAAACATGGGCATCAAAATTACTTTGCTTGGGTGCTTCTCGTTTCATAACATCAGAACGTGATATAAATGGAGCTATTGTGCAATACGTGCAAATAAAAGCACGGCTATTGATAGAATAGCTGGTGAAAATGGTATTTAAATACAAAAACCAAAGTAAAATGAGGTCAGATACAACAAAACCAAATGAAGCATCTTGTAACAAATGCACAGCTGACATCAGGAAGATGCTTTAGTTCTGATGGAAGTCTTTCCTGAGCCCTCAGAGGTGGATGCAACTCAACTCTACACTGCTCTGCTGTTCAAAAGCTACAAATCACATACAGATGTGGGCTCCCATCCACTCAGCTGATGCCATCAGTCTGCCAGGCAAAATGTCAAATCAGTGCTGGGTGTTTCTATAGAACTGATTGCTAATATAAAATTCATTACTGATAGATCTTTTCTTCAGCAGAATGCGTGCTAGAATCTGGATTTTGAGGGCTGTTCAGCTCTAGGACAGCTCACATCTTGTTGGCTTGACGTCGCTTTAGAGAAGGCACACATTTGAAGATGTTGATGTCCAACAATGGGAGTCCTAAGGAGAACATGAAAACCTGCAGGACTTCGTAGAATCATAGAATCATAGAATCACCAAGGTTGGAAAAGACCTAAAAGCTCATCCAGTCCAACCGTTCACCTAATTCCAATAGCTCCTACTAAACCATGTCCCTCAACACAACATCCAGCCTTTCCTTGAACACCCCCAGGTTCGGTGACTCCACCACCTCCCTGAGCATCCATTCCAGTGCCTGACCAGTGACTTCTCCAATGCTGCCAGAGCTGCTGGAAGTCACCCCCCAAAATCCCCCAGTCCTGACTTGAGGTGCTTGGCCGAATCCCAAAGCGTGATGTGAAACCTGAAACCGGAGAAGTTCAGCCCAGTTTCGTGTTTTGTAACCAAGGTTGCACAGTTCTGGCTGAGGCTCAGCCACAGGAGCATGGTGAGATGCTTCCTTCTGTCCCCACATCACTGTGTGCATCCTTGAGTACATCACACATCCCACTCCGGGGCAATGGTGAACGGCAAACCCAACACTGCAGCTGTGATGTAAGCAAAGAAGCAGAGGAAGCATTCGGCCCTAAGAAAATGAGCATTAGCAGCCCGTATCACTCCATCTCTCCACTGTCATCATCCCATGGGTGAGTCATGCCCGTTGCTAAATAAAACGTGCATTGGCAAACAGAAAGGGGAATATGGATGACTCAGTGACACTCAGAGCAGCCACCGCCAGCCCTGGTGGGCTGCTCTCCACGGAGGAAACGTGCTTGGGGGTGAGCCCAGGGGGACACGAAGGAAAAAGGCTCCTTGCTCAACTGTGCCAATGTGTGGCACGGGGAGTGCATTTTACGAATGTTTAACTATGCAAATCATTAGCAGAGCAGGTAATTAAACTAGCACAGGTTACCGAAGGACGTGGCAGGTTGGACATCTCTCGGTGTGGATTTGGTGTGGTTGGAGTCAGCAGGTGGTGCTGCCCTGTGTTCTGCTCAGCTTTGCTGGGTGAGTCCTACTCAGGTGTTCCTTCTACACACCTCTGTGCCAGGAGCCACTCCATCACAAAGAAGGCCAAGCTCTCATTTCTGGTTGTTTGGTTGATGTTTGCCCAGCGCTGAGGCCCAGCAGACTTCCTGCAGCTGCAATCAATGAGCTGCAATTGGCAGTCCTGAAGCTCATTTGGTTCTCAAGCCAATACAGCTCTGCTGGTGCAAAATCAAGAGGGTTTTCCCAAGCGTGCAGCGTCTGCCTGCCTCTGCTGCTGCTGTAAAATCCTCCCTGACGTCAAGTGAAAGCAGCAGCTTTCAGTGATTCTCTTTGGCTACATGACTTTACAATGGCACCGGGTTTGGAGAGTGGATACAGACTGGGACAACCTCTCAGATATCTCAGAACGCCGTAACGTCCAGGATATTCTCTTATCTGGGAAGAGCAGTCTGAGCTGAAGGATTTGATGCAGCTGCAGTTTGTGTGTCCTACAAACTGTGCTCCCTACACCTCCTTGAGCACGCATGGGCAGAGCGCAGTGGGATGCTGCCCAGGAGATGGGCAGGCAGGCTGAGAGCAGAGAGGAATCCAACCTGCAGTGAGAGCATTGTCCAAACGAAGCCTGCAAAGCCCTTCCAGGCAGCCTGCAAATCCTCAGAGTGATGGGATCCGAGTGATGGGTTCCTGCAGTGTGCTGCTGAGCGTGCCATGTGAAGGTGTGCACACACACACGCGCGCATGCAGGCACACACATCTCCTCCTGCCTGGCACTCAGCCCAGCTCATAAATCAGGGGCTGCAATGAAAGCAGAGGAACAGCATTTCTGACAAGCAGGGCAGTATTTATGAGCATCAGCAGCCCTTCTCCACCTCCTCACTGGGACATTGCCCTTATTAATCATTCCTTCCTCCTCCCAGCTTCCCAGTGAATGGGGCGGTTTGCAGAGGACCTGAGATGAACTCAGCGAAGCATCTCAGCTTGTCTCTGGTGTGTTCTCACTCCAGAGGAACCCACTGCCACCAAGCATGCCCAGCCAGGCCTCCTGCTGCTTTCAAAGCTGCTGGTTCTGTGTTATTATTTACTGGGGTTAATTTTCTGCCCATTGCTGCTTAGTGAGGGAAGCGCCCACTGTGCAATAAAGAGTGGGGAAAGCCACCATCCGAAGAACTCATCTCCACATCCTTGGAAAGCACGTTTTGAGTTCAGCAGGCAGTGAGAAGTTGGAGCCCGAGCACATTTGAACACCTGGGCCTTGGGATCATAGAATTATAGAGTCATGAAGGCTGGAAAAAAGCTGTAAGATCACAGAACCCAACCCCAACCCATGCCACCATGCCCACTGACCTTGTCCTCAAGTGTCACGTCCCCGTGGTTCTGGAATACCTCCATGGATGAGGACTCCCCAGGTGCCTTGGGCAGCCCATGCTGATCCCTCATCACTCTTCTGAGATGAAATTTTTCCCGATACCCAACCTGAATTCCCAGATCCTTCTCCTCTGTGCAGCTTCCCAGCTGCTCTGCCCTAAGCCTGCAGCCCTGCATGGGGTTGTTGTGACCCAAGTGCAGGACCCAGCACTTGCTCTTTCTAAAGCTCATACAGTTGGCTTCAGCCAATCCAAGTCCCTCTGGAGTGCCTTCCCACCCTCAGGCAGCTCAGTGCTTCCTCCCAGCTCAATGCCGTCTTACTGAGAGTGCTCTCAATCCCCTCATCCAGATCTACAGCAAGACAGAAGCTGCATTATTACTCTGTTTCACAGGTGGGAACTGGGCATGGGGACAACCTAGAGTCCATAGCTGAGCTTTGAATCTTGAACACAACATGATCCCTTAACCACAAGAGAATTCTGTGCTGCACATCTGCTAATGCACAGCCTGCAGGGCTGCAGCTTGCTGGCAGAAGGGAGGCAAACTCCCACCTCCCTGCTCTGGGAGGCCCAGGAGGAACCAACAACCCCCCTGAGCATCTGCTTGGGTACTTTCAGACGTGAGCTCCTTTCTGCATGGTGCCTGCTCGTCTCTCCAGGGCAGGCAGGAGCCTGTAATTTGTGGGGATGAAGAGGTGGTTCCTGGGGCGGTTAGAGCCTCAGAGACTGCAAGTTCCTCCCCAGCAGAGTCTGTCACCACAGCTCTGGGCTTGGGTTACTTACTGGGAGGTCTTCAAAGCTGGGGAGTGGAGGTGGGGAGCAAAACAGAACCGTCAGCCCCTTCCTCTCCACTGCCCTGGCAAATCAGTCCAGGGCAGGAAGGAGCTGGCGCTGCATGGGGAAGCATCACCACAGCCCTGTGTGGTCCCCAGGACACAGAGCTGCTCCTTCCAGCTCCATGCAGCACCCACTCGCTGTTGGACATCCAGAACTAAAGCACTGCTCGATGCAACGAGAGTTAAATTGGCACATGTGCCACTGTGCATCTCCCTGTCTCCTCCGCTGTGTGAACTCTCCCTTTTCTCCTCTCCAAAGCACAGAGGCTCTGAAATCCAGAGGGCTCCAAGCGTGCAGAGCTGTCATGGATGGACACATTTTCCAGACACAAGCACCAAGAACGTGGCATGTTCACTTCCTAACATCCTCATCCCATAGCCTTCCTCAGCAGACAGCCTCTGTGTGGCCAGGAGATGCGTTTCCTATCCACAGTTGCTCCTCACTAAACAAGGATGACCGGAGCTCTGGTCCGACCCTTGCACCTCTTCCCAGAAAAGAAGAATTTTCTCACTGGGAAGAAAACTAAATGTTTCATTTTCTGTGTTTTTCTGGGAGAGCATCCAGACACAAGTAAAAAAAAAAAAAGAAAGAAAGAAAACATCCCAATATTCCGTTTCAGATCAACTGGAAAAATAAAGTTCATTCTTGGAAAGAGAGCAAAGGAAATGGCTTAATCTCAGACTGGTTCCAGTTCCAAACTGGTTTTGCTTGCACACACGCAGCCCCTCCCGATTGCCTGGGCAGTTTCTCAAGGGATGGAAGCCCTTTAGGATCAGCAGTAATGCTCCAGATGGGTCCTGCTGCCCCACAGATGTGATTCACCCCATGTCCTCCAGACATCAGTGTCTGCAGAGCCTGAAACGCCATTGCCCTTTGCTGGTGCTGAGGCAGAGCAGCGTGCTGCTGGGAGCTGCGACTGCGGCAATGAAGGGGGACAGGCCGGGGCTCCTGATCCATCTGTGGCAATTAGAACAACATCAGTGACACACAGACCTCAGCAAAGCCAAGGGAGTGATGATGATCCAATGCACTCATGCTCTCACAAGGGCTGTGAAATGCAGAAACAGGGTCCAACTCCCCGCTCACTGATGCCAATGTAAACCTGAAGTAAATCCACTAAAATTTATACTGGCGTGAGCAAAAGGAGCTCCCAGCCAAGGAACTTTTCCTGTCCTTGACTGCAGGTTTCTCCTTCCCTGAATTTTTCCCACTCATGGCTAAAGCATCAGCACTGGGAGCTTCTTGTAGCAATGCCAGGAGAGCACAAACCTTCCAAGAGGAACGCCGTGCCCCCTGGGTCTGAAGGTCCACACTGCAGGGATGCATCTGTGCTACCTGCAGTTCCAGAAACGCAACAGAGCTGTCAGAGAAGCTGCAGTAAGAAGTGACACAGCGCGCAGCTGGGAAGTTAGGACCCTTTGCAGCAGAGCTGCTTGGCATTTCATTATCTGGGTATTTCGTTATCCAGGCACTCCATTATCCTGGCATTTCCTTATTCAGCTTTCCTTGCTGTCACCTTCCTTTTAGCTGCTGGCTAAACGTGATGCCAGTGAGGCTGGCACCAGCCAGCTTGCAGCCCTGCTCTCAGACCCCCACCTGCAGGACTCCATCCCAGCACAGCACTGCACAGCAGTGCAGCTGCTGCCTGTCCAGCAGATCTTTACACCCCACGAGCTGCTGGATCCACCTCTAGCTCAGCTCCAAACGTTAATTTCTGCCTACAGCCGTTCCAGCTGCAGTTTCCATTCCAGGCTGCAGAATCAAGAAGCGCAGGCTCGGGGTTTGTGAGGCACTTGAAATGCCACGATGCTGAGACAGTGCCCGGCTTCGGCTGCATCCCTGCCCCCGTTTTGTGCTGCTGCCAGCTCCCGTGAGCAGCCCAGGGCTGGCGACCCACGGCTGCACCGCAGAGCGCCCGTCTCTGGAGGGCCCTCCCAAGAGGAAATGTGGTTTCACAGTGGCTGCTTGTCCGTGGGATCTATTTGGAGACACGACCCCGCCCTCCCAAGGGCTTGATGGATGACCAGCCAGGAGGATAAAAGGCTTTCCTCTTAAAGAAGACCGGCTAAATATAAACCTTCGCTGGCTTTAATGTGTCTTGAGGGCTAACTGAAACCATCTGCAATGGTAAATCCGCTCTCCCAGGCCCTGCTGTTGTCTGCGTGTTGCTCCAGAGCCCGGAACTGGCAAAGCCTGCAGCAGGGTGGGATGGTTGGGGTTCAGTGGGACAGAGCTGCAGCCAGGCTGAGATGCAGCAGCATCCAAACTGCTCGGCGGGAGGCTGCTGCAACGTGGGCAGCTCCTGAGGTGTTGAGAGTGAGGGGCTGCTTCAGCCTGAATGCTGCTTGGGGGGAATGCAAAGGCAGCTCAGCAGCCCTTCCCCTTCTCTCCTTGTCTTTGCAGAGGTGATTCCCTCAGCAAGCAGGGTGGAATCAGAACTTACAGAATCATAAAGGTTGCAAAAGACCTCCAGATCACCAAGTCCAACCACTGACCCGTCCCTGCTGTGCCCAACCGCGTCCCTCAGTGCCACATCACAGCAAAACACAGTGGAGGGACTCCAGCATTGAGCCCCTGCAGCTGAGCTGAGCAGCAAGGGGTTCTCTGGAAGCCAGGGCTGACCTAGTGACTCTGTTTGAGAACATCTCTAGAGGGACCTGTGGCAAATAACCATTTATTAGCCCTGAGAGGATGCATTGTAAGACATTTGGCTTAGCCAAGAGAAGCAAGGAGAAGCCAGGTTCATCCTACCACCAGCTGGTGGTGACAGCATTGCAAAATGAACCTCCTTGCTGTGGGGACGTGGGAAGGATGGATGGGTAAAGCCCCCCCAGGGCTTGGATGTGAGTAAGCAGGAGCTCCCATGGTCCTGTTTGGGAAACATTCTGTCACTGTCAAAGTGTTTATCAATCCACAAAGTGTTAATCAGTCCACAAAGCGTTAATCAGTCCACAGAGTGGATGTGGCAAGCTCACAATACCAGGTCATATAAAGACAAATGCGAAATGGAAGGACTTGCAAGTGGCTTTGAAGAAAGGGAAGTTCCATTTTCAGCTCAGCTCTGCGGAGTTGGGACAACCACAGTCTCTCCAAAGATGGAGCAGAGCCCATCACTAAAGCCGTGGAGCTCCACACACGGAGGACCAAAACCAGGTCCTTCGGCTCCAATCACCCTGAGATCAGACCCAGCTGAGGTCCACAGGGCTCACATCCACCTGCTCAACAAAAACACCGCATCGTTCCTGCAAGCCAACTCCATCCCCAGTCCCACTGCAGCCCCAGCCCCGCTGCAGCCCTGCCGTCCTGCATGGGGAGAGCTGCGGTCTGTGCTGTGCCAGGGCTCCCTGCCAGCCCTGGCCAATGGCTCCTACGCCTCTGCTCCCAGTTTAGAAGCCTCGTTTTACTGCTTCCCAAACACAGCGGGTTCGGCTCGGTGCACCTTCTCCGGTTTACTCTGCGGAGGATGCGGGCTCGAAATAGTAAAAGGAAGGGACACCTAAAAATAAAACATAATTACAGAGGGAAAGGGTGTTTGGAGTTCAGAGCTCTTGGCCCTGCTGCTAACAGCAGCCGAGGCTCCGGGCTCTCTGCTCCTGGGGGTATGAGGATGTTTTACCATTTTCAAGGGAACACAAAAGCAACACGATGGGCCGGACCTGAGGCAGCTGAAGTCCTCTGCTCAGTGCCTTACCTGTGCCTGCTGAGAGCCAGAGGTGACAAAGGATGGTTCTCTATTCATGTGTGATCACAGCTGAAGGGCTGAAGGCCCAGCCAGCTTCCCCAGCAAAACGGTGCTCTGCAGGGTTTTCCCAGCAGAATTCCAGCCCCAGCCCTGCTGGCTGAAACCAATGATTCCATCAACCTGAATAGGAATCAGGAATTCAGCATCACTGCTGAATGTTGCCTATAGATCGAGCAGACTGTTGGTGCCAGGACCGTGTCAGGACCTGAAATTTTCTCTGCTCCTGCTTCCAAGGAACAAAGACACCGAGAAAACGTCCTCGTTTAACTCCTGCTTACCACTACTGCATTGTCTCAGGTGCTCTGCTGTCTGACTGTGGTTCTGAGGTGGCCCAAGCACAGCTCGGCATTTAATGCATGGCTTTCTCAGCATTTAACCCTCAATGTAACCATCTCATTTTTACAGGTGATGAATGAAAGAACACGTGCCTTTCTCAGTGGATGGCCAAGAAAAAAAGCCCTGAAGCCTTTTACCTGCGCTGCACTGCAAATTCACAGTCCTCCAGCTGAAATGAATCCGCCTTGGGATGGAGCATAGCAGCTACGCAGCAATTCCTCTTATCAGTTCTGGATAAGCAGCATCCTCAGCTGTCATAGGGCAGCTAATGACCTAAGCCATCAGGTTTGGATCTGGTCTGGCTGAGAGCATCTCTGCTGGCACCATCTCCCCCTTCCTGGCCCGCCTGGGGAGTGATTCAGAAAACACAGCATCACCTGCTGAATCATCAGCAGAGCTTCCTGCACCAGCCGGCTCCATGGGGAGAACTCCCAGGCAGAAATCCACTGACCAAGCCAAACTCTGCCATGCCTGTGGGAGCTGCGGGGCTGCTGGCCAAGGAGGACGGGGCCTTGCCCTGGGTGTCTGCTCAGTAAGGATCCTGATGGATGCACTTCTTGTTCACTGGGCTTTCCCGAGTTGAAATGGAGCCGGTTATCACGTGCACAAGAATAGCATGTGAAGACCCCAAGGAATTCAGGGAATTTGTTTCGTCCTACCTGCCGCAGAACTGTGTCACAGAGGCAGGAGGAGCACCTTGCCCGAGGTGGTACGGCCACTGCAGGCTGAGCTGGGCTGGGAGCAGCAGCCTCCTCCCCATGCCAGCGCTCCCCAGCCCGTGTTCCACCCAGCAGACAGCAGCCTGCATGGAGGGCTCACTCCCACTGCACCACACCGCTGCTTTCACAGCAGGAGCAAGACAGCACAAGCAGCACTTCCCCCTGCTGTACCCTTTCCTTTGCCTGAGGAGCCTCGGTTATCTCTTCTCCCCAGTCTGATAGGCTCCATCTGTCCGTCTGGGCAGGACGGAAGCTCTGCCTGTTGACTGCACATTGTCTGTGTCTGCCTGGCAGCCTCGGCTCCCCTCATCCCAGGGCTCTCTGTCTGCCCATCTCCCAGCTCAGGAGGGTGAGCCTGGCTCCCCACTGCTGCGCCTCTGGCGTTCTGGCAGCATCTCTCCATGCGTGGGAGGAGGTGGTGGAGTAAGGGAAGAGCCGAGAGCTTTACACGACACCGACCGGATGCTGCAGCACTCTTACCAGGCCGTGGAGGTGGAAAAACCGTCCGGCCCAGGAGCAGAGAATGCACAACACGAGAGCTGAGCACTCGTGCACTTGTGCCCAGATCACGGGATGCGAGCGTGGATTTGCAAAATCGGGCAGGGCTGTGAGCTGCTGTGCTGCTCTCTCCCTCAGACCGAGTTAAATGGGCACATCTGGGTGCAACCCTAAACAGGAGTGAGCAGGACTGTGGGTCTGAATCCAATGGTGCAAAATGGGTGAAAGTTTGGAAACCCAAACCTGGAAAGATGGGGACACTTGGAAAAACTCGTTTTGCAGTGATATGGATTCACTGAGTGCAGGGAACTCTGAACACTTTGCCAATAAGAGAGGCAAACACCCCGGCGATGGCTTTCAGAATGAGATCCCCTCTGCTTTTATCCCTCAATGAGTGCTTTGGGGAAGGAACTTTCCAACACAATGCTGTGTTCCTGCTGGGAGTGGAGGTGGGATGATGGGAGGGAGTAATTCCCAGAAGAGCAAAAGCAGAAGAGAACAGAACATTGCATTGGAATAAGAGTCTGGGTTGGTGGTTACCAACAGAGATCTCACACCAAACATCCTCCAACTCCTGTGTGAGAGCATTGAAACAGAAAAGACAACACAGCAAAGGAGGGGTACAGATAATCTGCGGAGGAATAAATGCAAGTCATTAAAATCTTGGGCTGATGATCCAGCACAGAAATGATCACAGTTTCGTGTGGTTCATCCCCTGGGTCAACACAAGGCCGTCTCCTTGGGCCTCTTCCCACTGCTGTCCCTGATGATGGGATGCCTCCCAGGGCTATAGAAACACACTGAAAGCTCAGCAGATGGCGGTTTTATCTGACAGCCACCCTCTATTTCCCCTCTCTTTCATCCCTTAAGTTAATTAGTTACCTGCTGATGTCCCCTAGAAAATCTTTCGCTCTCCCTGGGCATCTCCCAGCCCCTCCCCACCATCTGATTCAGCCTTTTGTCACCAACCAGTCCCTCCAGATCCTCACCACTTTACTGCTCTCTCCTGAATTCTGTTAGTGGTTTTCTTCCGGCCGGAAGGCTGAAATTTTCCATAGCCAGAACCAGATCGCAGCATCACACAGCACACCAGCACAGAGCTGGGGGCACGGAACTGCTGTCTGCTGCTCAGGGGAGAAGACAAGAAGGGGCCCCAAACCCCAGCACCAATGCAAACCACCCTCACGTCCCACTGCACATTTTGCTGCCGGCTCACCCAGTGCTAAAATGAAGTCTGCATCTTTATGAAGAGGGGACATAAAAAGGAGAAGGATGGCTTCTACAGCTGCGACATTCTCCATCCAGACTGAGAGAAGGAGAAAAGTCTGAGCGCTTTGCGCGCGCTGTTGCAGTGCTGTGGGGCAGGTTGGCTTATTTTAGTGAAAACAGCAAAACCAGAGGTGGCTTAACACCCACCGACCCACACATCCCTGCGTCGGGGGCAGAGAGCCTCCTGTTGCTGCTTGCCCACATTGCAGGCAGCAGGTTATTAAAGAGCTGCCTCACGAGGTGCACGGCACAAGGCTGCGATGCATGGCGAGGATCTGCAGCCATGGGGACAGCTTTAGCCTCCCACCTCCATCGCCCAGGGGTGACACAAGAGCTGCAGGGCCGTGGGTGGTGCTGGGTTACTCATGTCCGGCAGATGCAGCATCTCAGGACAGCGGTGGTGGAAGGCCAGTGCCATCTATGGGTCACATCCTGCCTCGGTCACTCTCTCTGTGCTGAGCTGGGAGAAGGGACAGCAGCGGGGATGGGGCTGGCTGCAAGGATTGCTGCTTAGAAACGGCATCGTTCAGTTGAGAACAGGGAAAGCTGTGGGTTTGGGTTGTGCTGATGGAGCAGCTGTCAGCTGGGGTGGGGGGAAAAGAGCCCTATTGAGGGCAGTGGAGGCACCAGCCTGGCATCCCCACCTGGGACAATACAGAGTCATGGAATCACAGAATGGCCTGGGTTGAAAAGGAGCACAGCGCTCACCCAGTTCCAACCCCCTGCTGTGTGCAGGTCACCAACCAGCAGCCCAGGCTGCCCAGAGCCACATCCAGCCTGGCCTTGAATGCCTGCAGGGATGGGGCATCCACAGCCTCCTTGGGCAACCTGTTCCAGTGTGTCAGAAAGCCGCCAATGGAAGAAAAACTGTCCTGTCCTGAGTTATGGGGACACCACGCACCCCCAAATGTGAATGCTGCTTCATAGCAAGGGATGAGAAGAGCAGAACGTGTCCCATAAGTAGAGCAATTGCAGCACGCGACAGTGATGCCATCTGTCACCTCCAGGCTACCTGCTCGTGCCCAAACCGGGAGGAAAACCCAGCTCCCGAGCACCAGGGAGATGCTCTAACAGTGAGTTCAGGCTTTTCCTGATGCACAGCCCTCCCCCAACCTCTCCCAAAGCCGATACAAACACTGACGTGCAAACCACCGTGCAAGCCAAGCATCACTAAATGGGAACTGCAATTTGGACCCAGAAAATACACATCGGTGGACAGATGAAAGAGAAGTGGGGGGGCTCCCAGAAGGTGCCTTGGTGCCCTGAGTGGCTCCGAGCTTTGCAGATCAGCCCTGCGTGCCCTGGGGATGCAGCACCCTCTGCTGCCGCCTCGGAGCAAAGAGCATCGCTGACGTTTCGCTGGGGATTTCCAGGCAGTTCTGCGGTTGCTTGGATTCAGTCATGTGTGCAGTGCCTCTTCTGCTAGCAAGTATGATGGATGATCAGAGTGAACTGAGAACGAAAGCCATTAACTTGTAAAACCCTTTTAATGAGCTGCCTGTGATTGTAGAAGACGAGGCAGAGTGTGAGCAGGGAGGGACTCCTGGGCTTGAAATGCAATGCTTTAACGCATGCATCCCTCCTCTGGAGGGTGGGAAATGTTTTAGGATGCTTAAATCTCAGTCCAGCTCGCATAGGAAATCCATCACCTACAGCCCCACAGAGCAAAGCTGTGCTTTGTAATGGGAACCTCGGGGAGATTTTTCTGGCACAATGCGATTCAACAGGTGATCTTCAATTGCAAAACCTCCCTCTGTACTTCTACCTACAGATTTTCTTGGAGCCACAGATTTCTTTACCCACATGTAATTGAATTAGCTAAATTAAGGGAAAAAAAAGGAGAAAGGAAGAAGTATTCAGAATCAGCATGGCTGAAAACATAACCAGAGAGCAGCAGGGCAGCACAAAGGCATCGCCTGCATTTGTGCAGTGATCCTCTGCAGGCTGAGACACAAAACCAGGCAGAAGAGGCATCTTGGCCAAGATGAAGCTTAGTCACAGCAGTTTGTTGTTGTTCCCTATCTGAATTTTGTTTTTTCTCATACGAGGGCTGGCCCATCAAAACAAGATTGCTTACAGACTTCTGACAGCCAGCTTCCAGTGCCAGCATTAAGTAACACGCAGAGTTGTTCGAACTGCAAGCGATTTGCAGGCTGGAAAGAACCTAATTGGTCTGCATGGAAAACTTCCCAGCGGGACAGAAAGCAAACACGGATCTTGATGCAGGCTGTTGGCTCGTCAGGAGCACGCTACGGCTGCCAGCATGGTTCACTGACATCCTGTTTCTCTCCTGTTGCTCCACGGGGTCAGTCTGCATCTCCAGAGGTGGGAGAAGCATGAGGAGAGCTTCCTGTTTGCACTGCTTTTGCCCAAGAAGCTGCTCTCAGGGCAGAGGTGAAAGGATGCACAGCCAGATGAAGTGTGCTGGGGGAACTCTGGGAAGAGCAGACTGTACTTCTGTGTCTTCTTCTGCCCTGGTGTGCCTTGCACTATGCTGCAGCACCTCGTTGTGGCTGTGCAGTTGATCTCTGGTCAGACCCAGGCTGGGATTACCTGCATTTAGATGCCAAATGCATCCCTCTGTAGAAGGCCTGCACTTCACTGATGCACCTACAGAAGGCAATCAAGCAATGGCTGAGCTAAAAGAAGCATCCAGGAGTTCTAATGTGAAATGGAAACACGTTTAAAGTTTTTCCCCTGGTTTGGCCTGCGCCAGCCTTAATGAATGCTGCTGCTGCTCTGCAGCCAAGTGGGAGCAGCTGTTGCTAACTGGGAGCTCCCAGCAAGGCTGCTGCAGCACACAGAGGCACCCCAGGCTCTCACATCACAGGGCATCGCTTCTCCATTTTCACTGAGATCTGCAGGAGGTTCCATTTCTTTCTAAGTCAAAATCCCACTGACCAGCCATGATCTTCTCAAAGTCAGTGCTGAGCAATGTTAGCCTCACACGAGCCATTACAGCAAAGCAAAGACTTCCTGGCACAGTGGTTGATCTCTAACCCGATGCAAAGGGTTCATTCATTCAGCATAGCATCCAAAGCCACAGGTTGTCCATGAGCTGCAGTTCTGGTGGTGCATCCCAGGTGAAGCAGAAGAGTTCTTTAAGACCTTTTTATTTCTTTTTGTAGGAATAGGAATGGTGCTATAATCTCTCATGAGCAGCATTTGCAGTTTATGTTGCTTCAGGGAAATACCATCCAGCAGAGCTGAAAGCCACCAATGTCCTTTTTGTCCCAGGTACAAAAACCAAGGGTTGACATGCAGGGAACGTCCTATCATTGAAGCTTCAGGCTGCAACACTCCTCATCATTCAGACCAACCAAGGTAAGAGCAGGATGCAGCGGCTGACAGCACACAAATCCCCTGCTCTCCCACAGATCTCCTCCTACTCCTGTTATTATGGTAAAGATTTATCTCAGCTGTGAGCCCAACTCAGACTCCTCATTAATCTCCACCTAAAAGCACTGGTAGTGGAGCAGCCTGGTGTGCCATCACCTACCTGAGCACCAGGGGGACTGAACACAAAGAAAATAAAAGTCATCACCACCTCCCTGTGTTCCAACAGCTGCCTTCTAACCACCCCCACTGAACTGAGCTGATGCATATTTGCTCTCAAAGCCATGCAGCTCAGTTGTTTGCTGCCTTTTATATCCCATCACGTAGCTCATCCTTTTCCTGATTCATTTCTATGAATTACAGAACATGTCACGTAGATCCAGAGGAAAATAGAATACAACCAGACCTGAACGTGGCCACTAATGTCACACCAAGCAGCTGGCTTGCACAAAGCACTGGCAGGGTGTGTGCTCTGTAGGAAAGAAGGCACAAATGCAGCAGTGCTGTGCTGCTGTTGGGCAGGAGCTGTGACACCCACGAAGGGAGCCATGGTTCACAGCATCTCAGAATGGCCAGGTTTGGAAGGCATCTCAAGGATCTGAAGCTCCAACCCGCTGCCACACGCAGGGCCACCAACCTCCTCATTTCATAGCAGCCCAGGCTGCCCAGGGCCCCATCCAACCCGGCCTTGGACACCTCCAGGGATGGACGGGGCATCACAGCCTCTCTGGGCAGCTGTTCCAGCACCTCACTGCTCTCATAGTAAAGAATTTCCCCCTGACATCCAACCTCAATCCTCCTTCCTTCAACTTCAGACCATCTCCCCTTGTCCTGCTGTTATCTCCCTTTTCCAAGAGTTGATTCCCCTCCTGTTTGTAGGCTCGGCTCTTCCCAAATTAACAGCTCTCTTCTAACTCCAAATGTTTCTCTGCACAAAGCCCACAGGAAGAGATCCGCTCTCTTCCTTGGGATGTTTTCTTTGCCTTCTTTTTTCTCCCTTTTTTGCTGTACCTCTGCTGCTGTCACAGAGCTGGGGTTGGCTGTTTGCTTGGGATGTGTGGGCAGGAGCTCAGGGGAGAGGGGAAAGAGCAGAGCTAATTACAGGGGATGCTCTCAAAAATAGAGCTGCTTTTCCCCTTGTCCGTGAGCTGCTGTGAGAGGTAGGTGTTGTTCTGGTTCTTTCCACAGCTTTGGATCAACAGAAGGGCAGAGTTACTGCTTTACATGGGTTTAAACTAAGCTCACTTACACCGCCGTCACAATAGAAACAACTGAAGTAATCCGACATATTTAGCTTCCTTTCCTTCCTGCTTCCCCGCTGTCTCTTTTCCTTTCACGCTCTTTATAGGGATATCAACCACCAATCCCTTCCCTGCAGATCCTGTGTGGCTGCGCCGTGACCACATCCTGCCATCCTGCCCCCAAACGATTACATCAAAAAGGAAAAGCCATCAGAACCGGCAGTGCTCAGCTGGCTGGGAGCAGCAGGAACGACCTGCCGGCTCCTCGGGGTGCACACAGACCTGCTTGGTGAAAATACAAGCACAGGTTTGCCTTTCTGCACTGACAGATCCTATTGTGCCCATATTCCAGGAGTCTGGGGGAGGAAGACTGTAAGAGGAGGGGCTTTGTGGTCTGACTGCTGTGAAGATGGAGATGTTTGTGTCGTGTGAACTGGCTCAGAATGGCGCTTACCCGCACTGCACTGGTACAAATAAGGGCAGCACAGTGAGTGCAAGGTTGGGACTGGTGCTCATGGGATCCCTGTGCCTGTTTGCTGTCTTAGTTTTCGTTGAACGAGGCCTGAAGGGCTGAGGGCTGGCATGCATGGAGCACAGCCTGGCTGCGCGCTCACTGATCTGCAGTGCACGGAGGGTGAGATGATCACACGTAGCCACTTCCCAGGCAGGGCAGCAGTTAACGATGTGTCCTCAGCCTATTCTGAATTCTCATTCTGGGGGTTTAAACTGCAGAAATTAAACTGGGCAGAAGTTCAGCTTGGACAGCTTCCATGCTGGAACAGCCGTATTTTCCTTGTCTTCTGAAGAAATTCAAGAGGAAGAAATGCTTTAGCAACATCTGTGGTCAAAAGAACATTTTCTAGTGGCAGACTCTGAGAAAATCCCAGCTTCACCCACACGGGGCTGCAGCAGCAGCAGCAAAAAGTGAACGTGACCGTCCTTGAGAAAGCCCTGTGCAGAGTTTGTTCTTTGTCGGGGTCACCACCTCTGAAGTTCTTGTTTTCCTTGTGCTTCCGGAGCCTGGATTTGGGGATGAGGCTGAGGAGAGGCTTGGTTCCCCTTCTTAAGGCTGATGGAAGTGCTGGGTTAACACACACAGCAGCCCCGAGAGTTCTGTGACACACGATGGGATGGCAGACAATGGATAGAGAATGTATGGGTAGACCATAATTGGTCACCTGGGATGGACACACGGCTTGCAAGGATGTTGGAAAGCCAGGAACTGCAAAATGAGCAGGGAAAAGGCTGCAGGACTGCTGGTGAAATGGCTCCAGGACTGCTGGCATTCAAGCAGTGGGGCAGAAGCCGTGGAAAGTTCTCTGGGAAACAAACAGAACAGGAAACAATACTGTTGTATCAGTAGGCAGGGAGGCTGCTGCTGCACCCATAAAGCTTCCACGGGGCTATTTGTCATTTTCTGACAGCACAGAAACATGCACCATAAAACATTTCTCAACTTTGGCTCTGTTGAACTACCCATTTACTGTTATTATTGTTTTAGATATATATTTCTCACAGACAGTTACTGAAAGGTGCATTAGATTGCACCCAGAACAAAGGCAACGCAGTGCTGGCTCACAGGAGAAAATGAGTTTGATGGGAAGCATCAGGACTGAACATTGGCAGGCCTGTCTTACTGCAGTTTGATAGGCAGAGCACCTCTGTGATTCTGGGCACAGAACCTGAGGCCTTCAATGAAAGCTGTAATGCTGCATCTGCTCCAACCATTCACACTCAGTGGCATTCAGAGTCTTACCTAATTGACATGACTTGTAATTCCACTGGTTTTGTTTCTGGGATAATAGAAGTGAAGCAGTTTGGCTCTCGATTTGTGATTCTGCCTTGCATTGAATTTGTATCTGTAGGGTCTGTTGTAGCAAAGCACACAGCAGGGTCACCAGTGTGCTAAAATCACATATGCAGTCAGTGCCTGTGTTGGGTCAAGGCAGAAACCAAATGTGTTTTACAACTGAGACGAGGCAGAGCAAGAATGGCATCACCCAGGATGCTTTCTGAAGCACCCACTGCTTTTTGGGAGCATCATCATTTTAAAGCAGGCTTCAAACCACCAACACAGTGTAAAACATCTGCAAGTTTGCAGTTGCTATGAATAAACCGTGGGTGAAACTGTGAGCAGTTGCATGTCTCACCCTCGGTCACCTAGCAATGTTTATGGCTCTCTGTATGACTCACTGCTTAATTAGTGTTTGCATTACCTAAGGATCCTGGAGTCCCAGCCAAGAGAAGACCCTGTCATGTTAAGGGCTGTACATGCAGGGAGCAGCCTGAGAACACACAGCATAAACAGAGCAGGCAGAGGAAGGGAAACAAAGCAGTGAGAGGGGCTGGCTGCCCCACAGCAGAGCAGCGGGGGAACTGAGCCCCTCATCATCCCATCTCTGTACAGTTATCTACAAATTAAGCCAGGCTGTATCCTCCTGTGCTTAGAAAAGTAAATCTGGCAACTGGTATTATGCAAAACCGTGCTCAAGTTAAAGTAATGCTCCCATATGCATGTATTTCCTTAACTAGTATTATTTGTACTGATATTAAATGGTTTTGTTATTTAGGAAAGGCAGAAACAGGAGCCTCGATGTGAGTGAGCAAACATCACTGTCTGTGGTTCTGATCATCTGTTCCTCATGTATCTCAGAGATCACAGCCACCAAGGTGCTTCCTTTCAGTTCACTTCATTAAAGCAGAGCATTTCGAGTCCCAAGCCACAACCACTGACATGTTGGCCTCATTCTTAACAGCATCCTTGCCTCTCTGCAAGCTCAGAGCCCAAAGAACATCCCCTTTTTTCTTTTCCTCCCACTGAATGGACTCCCTGGAAGGAGCTGGAACCTGCTGTCAGAAATTCAAAGATCCAAAATGTCCGAGCTCAGCAATGAACTCCAGCTGCTATTTTTCAGAGATCAAAGATTTCACTGCTCCATGTCCTTGCACAGTACAGGGAGATCTGGACACGGGACTACCTGATTTCTAGGGGTTTTTTTAGGGTAATTCCTTCCTTCTTAAAACTTCAACTCAATGTGCTATCCCAGTTTTCCATGGCAAACTTGCTGCTGGAAACATCCACGCTCTCCTCCTGGCAGCCTCCATGCAGGACCAGCTCACGTGAATCCACGACACAGGGCATCAACCTCTGTGACATCCAACCTCGAGGCTGCTACAATCGATTCCACCAGGCACAAAGATGGGTTCCAAATCAGTTCCTTGAAGCATAAAGCAGCAGCTTTGCTGAACTGAAGATGCAGAACAGTCTATCTAACAAGAAAATACAGGGCAGGCACAAACCTGAGCAGAGAACACGCTTTATTGAGAAGTAGATACAAGAACAGCACATTCTACCACATCGTGGGAACAGGGATCAGCTTCTGTACAAGAACGGCCTTCTTCCCTACTCCACAGATCTACTTTGTTGGATATTTTCATGAGTAGCTGTATTTAGTTACAATACAGGAGCAAAGGGCACGAGACAGCAAGATTCAGTAATGCCCACAAAGTACACATCATTGACTGATGATCTGGGTTTTTTTTTCTTGTTTTTTTTCTTTTTTTCTTTTTTAAAGAGGCAGAGAAAGGCAGACAACCACCAGAAGGGCAACAGAGAACTTTTCCACACAAGGATGGGTCAGTGGTTAACAGGAAACAGCTCCTACCTACTGGTATGGTATGCTGCAAGTGCTTCACTTCAGTCACCATTCAACAGAAAAGCATTGGAAGGATGAAATCAGCACTGTTACGACGCTGCCATCGCCTGCTCCAAGTGTGTCCCCTTCTTTTAATCACACTGGAGCCATATAGCAAACTCGTGGCACAAGGACAGTGGTTATACTTGAAAGCCATTGCATGAGAGTTTCATCTGGTGCTGCTGATGGGACAGAAGAAGTAAAAGCTTTCTTGTTCTACAAAGACAAACCAGGATGCACTGTCAGAGAAACAAACCATCCACACAGCTACGTGAAGCTGCCACTGATGCACAGAACATAAACTGTAGGCAATCCAACAACTGGTGATATTTGGATGTCAGGGTTTCTGTGGCTGTTTGGATAAGGCTGGCAAATATTTATCTGTAGCGAAGATTTTCATTTCTTCAATCTTGAGGGAAAAAATCTTCCTCAGTAGAAAGAGGCCTACGATCCAAAACACCTCCAGCGAAATACACTCACGGGCTGCTGCTGGGGGAAGGAACCCACCAACTCCAAGAGGAAAACCAGGCAAGCAGCAATACACAGGGACAGAAGTGCCTCCAACAGAAGTGGTAGTGCTGTAGCTCCAGGAGCACACAAGAGCAGCTCCACGAAGCTCATCAGACTGTGACACCCTCAGGCACTCAGCCTGCACTCCCTGGGATAACGCTAACAATCACACCGCTCGCTCCTAAGATACATCAGCTTCTGACTGCACAACCTTAACTATGTGAAGACCTACTGGATTGTAGGAGAAAACACTGCCCAAAGAGGTGGCGTGTTGCTTTAGTACAATTATTTCATACGTGGCATGGAACAGTCCGTCAGACAGGCCTAGTTACAAATGCTGAAGTCAGTGTAAATGGCAGCTCGCTAGGAAAACAGCCTTTCTGCAAACAAGTGTTATTAGACCTTGTTCCAAAGCCACAGAAGTCACCTCCGTTACGTACAAAGCAAGGAACCTGAAGGAAGAAACAACCAGGTAACGGGACACAACACAACCTCATCAGAATGAGAACATGAGGGTGAGACCAGTGACTGGACAGGTACAGTACCAGATATCAGAACTCCTTGGGCCAGCGCTGCTAGGAGCTTCGTGTGGGTCCTACACAGATCCAATCCTTGCAACCTCATTGAGGCCGAAACATCAAGTTCCTCAGAACTAGCTTCTGGTGTGCACAAAAGATCTGGGCCAGAACAGTACCAAGGGGAGCTGATCTTTTGGGAGGGTACTGTACCAGCCAATCACAACAGCAACAGGTACAACAGAGATCCCGAGGGTACTTCCTACTGCTGGGGTTCACTGGCTTCAGGAGTGACAGACAGTTAAGTTCCCTTAGGAGGGGTCCATTTCAAACAGCTGGGATCCATTATCTTATTGCTGTTGGATCTTTTTGCCTCTTTGGCTATCCATTCGTCGATCAGATCCTGGGGAGAAGAGCACGAAAGGGTGGGTTAAAGCAAACAGGCTGTGATGAGAGGATTATCCAAAGTCCAACGCCAAACATCAAAGTCCAGAAATCTGATCAGCCCACTCCATTACTGCTGAGCACGTTGAAAATATAACTCCTATTCCACAGCACTTTCTAGAAGCACTTCCAACCACACTGATAAGGCTACTTGTAGCTACAAAGCTTCAGGAAAGAGCGCATCAACGAGAGAAACTGTCCTGTCTTTGGGGGTTTATAACTCATTGTCCATGAGGATACAAACAGGACACATGCAGGATTCATTTCACTACTGTGCATCCATTTGCTCAATAAAGGTTAGGCACAATGAGGGGCAAGAGAGGAGTGACAATTCCCCAAAAACTGCTTACAATCAACAGTGTTCTTCCATACATCAAGAAAACGTCAGTCTGTGCAGCCTATTTCTACACTGGTGAAGAATCATGCTCAATGCCAGTGTTGTACATTACTGCATTTCAAAATGATGGTGCTCCCCGCTGGAATCAAAGGGCAGGGAAGCCCCAGCACCAAATAAAGATAACACTGACTTCATTAGTTCATGTGAGTCCAACAGCTAAATGGCAGGAAATCAAGGTGCAGAGAGAGCTATGAGAAACCTTACCTGTCTTTTCAGGACCAGGTGTTTTCCCTTCCAGTACTTCAGCATCTGCAGTGCCTGCAATGTACTAACAATGTCGACAGGGTTTACTGCAGTCTCCTGGCTGATTTCTGCAAACCAGTATCAGTTCAGGTTAGAACAGAAACAAATTTCACTGCAACAGTCTCTGACAGTTAGTTTTCAACTCAAGTCTTAGGCATCACATTGGAGGTGATAAACACAAAATGCCTTGCAGATGGTGGAGGCACGTGCAGCACTAATGCTGCTGCCTGACCTGAACCCTCTGACAGCTCTGGTTATCTGTTACACAACTTGTCTGTGGTCAATTCACTTGCAAAATATTTGAAAGCTTTTCATATTTTTATAAGAAGTCGATCCACGCTTTAAGAACTCATCAAGTTGGATTATTTTTGCTGTTGGATGGACTAAAAAAGGAGCAACATCCAAACAAAAGAACATTCCACCAACTGTGCTGCTACACAAACACGTGCAGCAGTGCAATGAGTGTGACCTGTCTCATGTTTGAGGTCGCACAGGCATGCTCCTGAACCAGCTCGTTTAGGTTGAAATTATACCTTTTATAGAGATCTCTTTCCCTTGGAAATTATGCAGGTAACGAAGGAGAACTTCCTTCCAGTAGCTCCTGTAGCTGATGAGACCCAAATCAGACAGAGGTCGCTCTGGAGAGCCGACTTTTTCTTCTACTTTAGAAAGCAAATAGCCTGTAAAGAAAAGGGGATTTATTTCTCCTTCCCAAACTGCTCCCTCCTGACTGCTACACTCTTCAGAACGAGAAGAAATCAGCTCTAATAAAAACTGCTGCACATCTAACAGATGTGTTAGGTACTGGGTGAGATTATTATACCAAACTGAGTGTTTCCAGAATGATTCTCTTTATACTTACTGAAGTCAATGAGCATCTTGCCATAGCCTTGCCTCATGTACTGGGGCATTGTCAGGATACAAGAGACATTGTAATTGAGAAAAGAATTCTTCTCCTACAAATCAGGAATACACAGAACAAGTTAACAAGTCTAGATCTGCACAAACAATAGGCTGCATCATAACCCTAACAGACAGAACAAGCCTGTGCAACTGATTCAATACAAGGTGAAAGCAGCAATTTCAGGAATTCCTGCCTAGCAACCAATAATGTGATCACCTGCATCAGCCAGTGGGTGCCTGGTGCAGTGCAAAGCTCAGGGTGGCAGCACGTGGAGCTGCACCTGAGAAGCAGCCACTTGCACTCTCACTACCACTTCTAACAGGTTTATATGCAAGAAGAAAGCAACCAACCTTAGAGAAATATCCTATCAGGTGGCAGCCAGTGTTGTCAGCTTCTGTCATGACATAGAAGAGGAAGGGTTCAACATCATAATACAACGTTTTATGGTCCAAGAAAAGTTTTGCCAGCAGACATAGGTTTTGACAGTAGATCTAGAAACAAAAGGAGAGCGTGAACAAAAACAGACATAGATGGGAAATACTAAGAAAGTTCTGCATCATCTGAGAAATGGCGTGGAGCCTTTCAGCTAGAGCAGCTGGGCTGGGGAACAATCCCATTTATGAAGAAATTGGATAAGGTGAAATTTGCAAGGTGGGAATTTCTGTTTGTGATACCAATCTCTGGGTGCTCAAAACATCACATCCTCAGTGAAGGGAAACAGAAGGTTGGAGCTCAGCTTGTTTGTGTGAATCCCATGCTTCAAGGTCATCTGTGGTAAATGGAAAAGCCTCCTCCCAACTTCCGGCAGTGCAAAATTTAGCTGTGAATCTGTTTCTCTGTTCTTCCCTCTGAAGCCTCCAGGACTGGATGCACCTACAGACTGCTGCTACCTGGCACTGAACCAGTGGCTGCAGATTCATCTTCTACCCTTCAATTGAGGGTCACCCCCTGTAATATTAGCCTACTTTCCACTCTAACACAAGTTTGAATGTTTCAGCTGAATGAGAGATGCAGTGGCAATGTACTGAGGCCACACACAGAAGCTCCCCATTCATTTTAAGAAAGGGATCCTGGCATAAGCCCCCAAAAGCTACTGATCCAACACAGTGCAAGAGAACAGGGGAAACTGCTTGTGCACAACAGCAACGAGGAATCACCACGATGAAAACGCAGACAAAACAAACATCAAGAATGGACAGACCTGACTGCAGCAGCCTTTCCACCACTAGAGAGAGAAAGGGTTTGCATCCTGTTTCTCTACAGGAAAAGTAGTGCTAAGCCTATTAATACAATTAATTACCTTGTTCTTTTTCCCATCCACTTCAAAAACTGAAATGGAGCCTTTGCGGTAGATTTCATCACCTGGTGGATGTTTCCAAACACATTTTGCCTATGACAAGTAAACAAAATTAGGGTGACACTACTGTTTTAAAGGCAGAAGAGGTTACAACAGCTGCTGGATACATCAGGAAACACGCAGACCCTTTAAATTCAATTCTAGGTCCCATTTCTGAGCCTCTGTAACCCACTGAACAGAGCAGAAGTCAAGCCTGCATCTAGGAAAACTTTCTCTCAAAACGACTCAGAATCTCCTCAGCTCTCAAAGTGAACTGACAGCAGTGACAACGTTTACAAACATCCACATGCTCACACCTGATTCAAAGCTCAGGAATCTGAGATCCTCCCCAGCCCTTACCATGTGTCTGCGCAGTATTGTCTGGCTCTTCATGTACTTGAGGCAGAACTCACACATGTAGAGACGTCCCAGACGAGCGTACTCCTCTGGGTAGGGAGAATGGTACCAGGTGTCCAGTTCATAGCGGCCAAAAGCGATGGTTTTGATCATATTGCTGCCTTCTGTGATCTGGCCCTGGAGCCGCAACTTTTCCTACGGATGAAACACGTGAACAGCTATTAAGAAATGTTTTAAAGGGGTGCTGAGAGGAAGGGGCTGTATTCATTTCCCTTAAGGAGATCCTTCACTTCACTTCACCTCCTTTGGCAGAGGGGTTGCTCTCGATGATCTTTAGAGGTCCTTTCCAACCCCTACAATTCTGTGATTCAATCCTGTGAGCTCTGTGACCTAACGACACCTCCCACAAACCCCTCCTCAAGTCAACTCAGCCTGAGCCCCGTTCACAAGTGACAGCTAGTGGTGGAAGAAGGACTCAGAAAACATCTTTGAACGCTTCTTCCCTCACCTGCAAGGAGAGACACAGCCTAACTCTCAGCCTTCAGATATCCCAGATACCAATGCCACTGGTAAGCATCAAAGAATCTTTGGGTTCATTTCTGGAGATGGGAGAGCACTGGAGATTTGAAGAGCACCTACAGAAGCCTCAGCCACAACAGAAGGATTTCAACCCCGTTCCACAGTCACCGAATACTGTCAAGATGCTTTCTGTCTTTCCTTTCTAATCATTCCTTTGCTGCTGTTTCCACAGCTGGAGCTGCCCATTCCCTCACTGAAAAGATACACCTCTTAAACGAGGCTGTTACTAATTATTCCTCATGCAAGGCATTCATCTCTGCAGACGTTTAGGTCCACCTATACTTTCAGTAAACCTACTGAATGATTTCAGCATCATACCTACTCTAACTTTGCTGACTCGGCTGGGCTGTGGGCGCTCACCTTACAGCAGATTCTATCTGCACAAGTACAACAAAAGCCATTAAATTTCTGAACGACTATCAGTTACAAGGCTTACCAGGTCCTCAGATGCTCGTGCTTGTGCTCTTCGGAAAAGCTCAAGGTCATACTCACTGGTCAGGTTCTCAAGAAGAGGTTCCCTAGTATTGCCATAGGTTTGCCTGTGTTCCTAGAGCAAAAACAAACCAAAAAAAGGAGTTTTCACTGCTATTCTAGGCTGTTGAATGTTGTACCTTTTTGTAACTGAAGATGTTGCAGGATGAGACCTTAGTGGTTTCATTCCAGACACAAAGGAATGAAAGAAGTGCTGCCTTTACCATGTATTTTTCTTTTTGCTCCTTGCTTAGTCCTGAATTCCTCTTCTTCCTGAGTTCAGCTACTTTCTCTTTGTATCGAAGTTGTCTCTCTGTTGGTGCCTGCAAAAAAAAGCGGTTGGAAAGCTTCATGAGTCTTCATGCACTTCCAATATTCACCTGCACCTCATCTGAAGGAGCTCTGTGTTGGCTTCTGTTTTATCAGGTTTGTTGTCTCCAAACCAAATCCTGCATGCATGAGATAAATGCAAATATGTAAAATGGAAATCTTTTCTACTTTCTGTAGCCTGCCTTTGTCAACACACCTCAGTCCCACAAGACAGGGTGCATTCCTTATGCACTGCTTAATCACATGGAAAAGCTCACTGCTGACTCATCAGGTCACCCTGACTCTCAATCAAGATTCATTTGAATTGAGGAACATAATTCCCCCGCTGGAATTATGCAGAGTAAAATGGTGGCATGGAAATTCTGCTGTCACACACATGAAAGCACACGGAAAAGACCACTGTGAGAACAACTCCAGCCTCCTCTGTCATATCACTGCCCAGAGTCACCTCTTGGCTCTCACTGGCTGCTCCAGGCTCTTACTGAAGGGAGAAAATGAATTTCCCCTGCTGAAACAAACTGGAGACTGCAAAAGGGAGCCTCGGGACTCAGCACAATAGCTTAACTAAGAGGTAAGGAAGGGAGATCAAGTTAAAGCCGCTGTCACTAGAAACATAACTGAGTTTTTTCCACTCTTAACGGAGCAGCCACTCCACCACGTGCAGACTGCCCACCTGGTGCCTGGTGGCGTGCCTGTTGTTGTCGTCCTGCCGATGGGCCAGCATCCTCTCCTCAATCTGCTTATCCCGGCTCTGCGCTCGCACCTGGAAGTCAGAACTCCTCAGTCAGCACTGCAGCAAACTACTGGCAGAGCTTCCACCTCGTCCTCCGTTTCTCTGTTTAGCTGGATTTTCTAACGTGTAACTTATAAATTATTTGACGCATAACAAATGCTGCTGTCTTACAGCTAAGGACATCAGTGGAAGATGTTATTTCCTGTGCACGAGCAAGTCTTGGTATTTTGTTCTATAAAAGCATAAGAAGATGAAACAGAAGACTTCACTACCTTGCACTCATCTGCTGACAGATTGTGATACAGTGGGCATCCTGATATGGAGAAGTGCCGCTCGTGTTTTCCAGTTAGGTGTCCTGTAAAGGATCAGGAAAGAGAAAGCTGTTAACATATGATCATTAACTGCAGCCCAGATGGTCAGATACTGCATATGAGCTTCTCAAGAGAGGCAACTCCATTTATTAACACTGCGGTAGGAGGAAAACATTTCATGGTTCGTGGCACAAGCCATAAGAACAAAGAAGGAAAATCCTTTTCACACTAACTCAAAAGCTGCACTCCATGCAAGCAGCCACGTATATTAGATAACTGCATGCATTTGTTGCTGAGAACCTTTTGTCTTCAGTCTGAGATCAATACCCTCACCTCCAAGGCTCTGCATTCCCCTCCCATGCCTGTGCTCACTCACTCACTCTCCCAACTTGCTCTTTATCCCATCGTCCCCTGAAGACCTCTAGACAATAAAGATATACCTGCAGACATGCTCCATAACCCTTCTCTGCACCCACTTCTCAGTAGTGTTTCTGATTCCAAGCAACTGCTTACTGTTACGTTGTACAAGTCAACGGAGGGGGACTTAATATCAAGGCAAAAAAAAAAGTAAATAAATCAACAAATCAATCCTGGAACTGAAATTACCTAAAGAGTTACACCCAGGAGTGGGACATTTCATGTTGAAATTGTAGCTTTCATGGAAGCGGCGGCGCTTCGGGCGGTGAGACAGATCACTTCCCGAATCCTTCATGGACATGTCCTTGGCAATGCTCTCATCGTGGGATACGTTTGGACTGGAGATGTCAATATCAGACTCTGAGGAAGGGGCATTCCCAGTGGGGGTACGAGGTGGAGACTCATCGTGATCCGCTGCATTTTTAGTGTCTGAACAAGGATCCAGATGTTACAAATTTGCCAGAAAAAAAAAAAAGCTTTCAATAAAAAATAATATGTAAAGCAGCTCTGGAGAGCTGCCTCAAACCCTCTGACCCGAGGATATCACACTGTGCCCAGGGAACAGAGCTGCATATCCTCTCCAACAGCATTTTGCAAGCTCTCAGCACCTCTCTGTGCCTACATACCTCTGTCAGAAAAGTCAACCACTTGCTCTGTTTCTGATCCAGACGAGCGGGTCTGCCGGAGCGGGTATTTCTTTGGGGTCACAGGGGCAGGCTGCTGCTGGCTGCGGGTCACCCTCCTCGTGGAATAGACTGGTTCTTCTGCTCCAAACGAGGGCGGATTGCGAACCGGGCTGGAATCTAATTTCATGGAAACGCCATAATTACACCCACAGGAAGCACTGAATGCCAGTGAACTGCCTCACACGTGCTCTGATAGCACCACGGGGTATCAGCACAGGATTCTGTGCAATCATTGCACATTATCGCTGATATGATATACTCTTCTAAGATTAAATCATCACTTCTACAAACACCAATGGACCTGGAATTTGATTCACTTTCTCTGAGATGATAACTGAATCGATTAGGAATTACAAACAGCTCCCATTCAGAAAGCTTGTAGTGTTTAACCTAGAAAACAACCATCAGCATTTAGAAAACTCTTGAGAATATCAAAGCTGCTTCTGGTATGGAGGTACATTTGGGACACCACGTATAGTTTTACAAAGACATGCTGCTCATAAGACAATAAAACAGATTATTCTGCATGAAAACAATGCTTTCATACCCTAACAGCATCATAGGCATCCCACATACCAACCCAAATCGCTCCTCCACCTGTTTTTGAGGCCTAACCACCAGATGACTGTGCACGTTAAGTTTTTTTTACCTACAAGAAAATCCATCACAAAACAGTGCATGCACAGATGGAAGGAACAAACTTACCTACTGTCATTTTCTTAATAGCTAACAGCCTAGGAATTACTATCCAAAAGCTAAAAACGAGGAGGTGGACACATGCTTCCTCTTTTAAATTGGATGCAAAAGTAGAAGCATGCAAAATTTGTTGACATTTGTTGCATCAGCAAATCCTGAAAACGCATCTTCCCTTGCTGTATAGAAAACCCCAAAGAAACAAAGCAAACGACAGCAACTTTTATCCCTAAATGCTCCCTCTCTAGCTTGCCTATATAATTATATTTAACTAACAGGATAAGTTTACAGAGTTCTTACATAAATCAGGCAAAGCAGAATCATGGGTTCATAGAATCATAGAATCACCCAAAGATCACCCAGCCCAACCATCCACCCATCACCAATAGTTTCACTAAACCATGTCCCTCAACACAATGGGTTTGATTTCTATCTCCTCTAATAAAGAAACAGCTTTACTTTTAGAACTGAGGATGCTCAAGTTTTCCCTTCTGCCATCACTGTAATCCTTACATTGCGCAACCTCATATGTTTGCAATCTGCAGTCAGAAAGACTGGATTTTACTAAAATACAATAAAACCCAATAAAAAAAGTTATGTATTTGCATTTGGGTGCGAAATTCCACGTGTTTAATCTGTGAAAGTGAATGTGGAGCGAACCGAGCCTCCTGCTAGTGGGGTGTTTAAGGAAATAGATCTTTACCTTGGGAGCTCTGGCTGAGCCTGGCTGAGGAGCGGGTCACACGGGCGGATCGCCGTGATGTGGCATCGCTTTCAGAGCTGTCTGTATGCTCCGGATCTGTGGAGAAATCGGAGTCCTCTGTTCCATCTGAGCTGCTGCCCGCATTCCTCTGCAACAACAGACGCAGATGTTAGCAGGGATGCTAACCACAACCACACGGAAAGCAGGTGGTGATAACGTAGAGTTGACACAATCACAGAATGGCCAGGGTTGGAAGGGACTTCAAGGATCACCAAGAATCTCCAACCTCCTGCCACATGCAGGGCCACCAACCCCACATTTCATAGCAGCCCAGGCTGCCCAGGGCCCCATCCAACCTGGCCTTGAACATCTCCAGGGATGGATGGGGCATCCACAGCCTCTGGGCAGCTGTTCCAGCACCTCACTGCTCTCATAGTGAAGAAATCATTCAGACTAATAATTTCACGCCAGACAAAAAGCTTTGTGTGTCATCCACACAGCATCGTCACCCTGAAGGCCCAGCTGGGCACAAGGGGGAGGTGGTGGGGAAACAGACGGGCTCTGCCAGGGGATGCGTTGGTTGTGCATCACTGTGAGCAATACGGGCTGGGAAAACAACGGAAAGGAGCGCAGCAGGCAACGAACGCGGCTGTGTTCACCCGAGGCTGCAAGAGTGGTTTCTGTGAGGAAAGCAGCTCCGAGAAAAGAGGCGGGAACGACACCGAGCCCCTCAGAGCGCACACAGCCCTGCGCCGCTTTGTTTTGCGTTCTACAGCGACTCGTCGGCCTCGGCCAATCGTAACGCACGTGGGTGGGGCCGAAAAGGCGATTCCGCCAATAGGAACTCGAGGAGAGAAGGAGCATGCCGGTAGGGTGTGACTGACAGCGGGCGACAGCCAATCACTGAGAGCTTCACTCTCACAGAAACATCCACCCCGGGGGCGGAGTGGGATGGGGGGGAAGGGAGGAACAAGGCACGCGCGGGGAGGTGACCGTTGGGAGCGGAGATGGGCAGCCATGGAAGCCAATCAGTGGCTAGCCCGGCAAGACAGCCCAGCCAATACGGCGCCAGCTCTTCGACCGTCTGTCCAATGGGAGAAACCGAGAGGAGGGCCGCGCTGCAGGCGGGGGGGGGAGGAAAAGGGTAACCGTTGGGGGCGACGAGTGACGGGCGGGGCGGCCAATCAATGCTGCGCGGGACTCTCCGACAGCCAATGAGGGAACGAGTGGGGCGGGCGCGGGGGGGCTGAAGGCCGCTATTTTTCCCCTGGTTTTCTACCGGTAAGAGGTAACTGGAAGGGACGGGAAAGCTGGAAGGCTCCGTCCTGAACCTACCGCTCCCTCCCCAGCCACCTCCCCGGCTCCGCTCACCTTCCTGCGCGGCATCCTCGGAGGGGGCGGGGGCAGCGAGGCTGCCTGGTCCCCGGCGCCCCCGGCTCGTGAAGCGGCGGTGGCCGCCGTGTTAGTGCCGGCGGGCTCCGTGGTGACGGCCGTGTCGCCCGCTCTACGGCACGTCTGCTCCGGCGGCGCCAGCGCGCTCCCGCCGCCAGCCCTGCTCCCCGCTCGGTCCCTCACGCTTCCGCCGGGACACGGCCCACACCCCCTTGTCACGTGACCCCGCCCGAGACTCACGCCAGCCGGAGCCGCCATCTTTGTTTGGGCGTTCCAGCGGCGAAGTTGGTGGCGGCCATCTTGGTTTTGGGCAGAAGGGCTCTCGGCGGGAATCGGGGCGCCGGCGGCGGCCATGTTGAGTGAGGGCGTGAAGTCAACGAGCACCGCGGACCTCCGCGGGCGCCATCTTGGAGCCGGGCAGAAGCGCGCCGTCGGGGTGATGGAGTGATTGGGTGGAGGAAAGGCGGTGAGTCCCCGTTGATTTTTACGGCGGAGGCGGGGAGCGGCTGCCGGCCCTCCTCGTCAGGGGGTGCCGCCGTCTGCCCTGCGCACGGCCTTGCCTGGGCCGCGGCTGCTCGCTGTGGCGGGCGGGCCTGGGCGGGCCTTGCAGGCCTGAGGCGCTCGGGGCCTCCTCCCTCCTTCCCTCCCCTCTCTTCTGTTCCTTAGACGGGCCTTTCCGTCGGTTAAACTTTCTCTTCTCCTCAGGGGGAGGTTTCTATATATGTGTGTATGTGTGTGTGTCAAGATTTACCCGTGTGTCTCTCTCCCAGCTCGGGTTCCTGCGGCATGGAGGCGGTTTTCCTTCGGCCCGTTTGTTCAGACGTGAGATCTCTTTGCAGCCAAGGTTATCTTTAGGGATTATCGAATTCTTGGGGTTTAATCCTATATCCCGTGTCGCACTTCGTCATGCGAGTCACGATGCTTCTTTCATTGCCAGTTGTTGCTGTGAGGTGTGCTGGATCTGTGGGATGCTGGAAGGCAAACCTGGAGGAAACTGAGGGAGCTGGGCTCGTTCAGCCTGGAGAAAAGAAGGCTGCGGGGTGACCTCATTGCAGCCTTCAGTGCCTAAAGGGAGCCTGCAAGCAGGAGGGGAATCAACTCTGTGAAAGGGGCGATAACGGCAGAACAAGGGGAAATGGTTTGAAGTTGAGGGAGGGAAGATTGAGGTTGGATGTCAGGGGGAAGTTCTTTGCTATGAGAGTGGTGAGGTGCTGGAACAGCTGCCCAGAGAGGCTGTGGATGCCCCATCCATCCCTGGAGGTGTTCAAGGCCAGGTTGGATGGGGCCCTTGGGCAGCCTGGGCTTCTATGAAATGGGGAGGTTGGTGGCCCTGCGTGTGGCAGGGGGTTGGAGATTCAGATCCTTGAGGTCCCTTCCAACCCTGGTCGTTCTGTGATTCTGTGAGGAACTCAGATGGAAAGTCCGCTTTTGCCTAAAAGGAGAGGAATGGGAAGCTGCGTGTGTGGTATGTGAGCTGGGAATGTTTGCATTGGTGGCAAATAGGGATACGCTTTGTGTAAACATTTTGTACACTCATCCCCTGAACAACCCATTCATAGGAATCTGACGAGTTGAGTGTCTCAATTTGCAGTAGAAAGCACTGCAGGAACCCAGTAATTCTTCCAACTTCATGAGAGGAATGGACTGACAGGAGCTCAAGCGTGTCTCAAATTGCATTTGACCCCCAACATCTCATGAACTCTATATAACAGCTGTCAGACTGTTAGACTGACCTGAAATGCTTAGTTTAAAATATGATCTGCGTGTAACTAAAGCTGTTGCCTGAAAGGGCCGTAGGAATGGGAACAGAGGAAAACAACACACTTCTCCTTAATAGAGAAGGGAAGCGTTGGTCTGAATACATTATAGTTGTTGGTGAGACCTTGCCAGAGTGAATGTGCATCATGTTGCAAACTGATGAAGGGCTTTAATGGAAATGGAGGACAGTCAGGGGCAATGGAAAAGCTTCTAAAAGGCTTATCAACTGCATCATCTTTTTTCTTTTTTCTTTTTTTTTTTTTTTAAATCTTTTTCTTACATTAAGTAGACTCTATCTGTGTTAAAAGAACTGCAATTAGCTTAAAAGGTGGTTTCAGCGTAACATAATTGGACTGAATTGATGCCTGTGTAAATTCAAAGGGTTACAAGTTACCACATCCCAGTGAAAGAGTCACTTGTCAGTGGTTGCTGGAGAATTCCTCTTTTGTAAGCTATGCATCACGTGAGAGCTACATCTTTTAAGTATATTGGATAAAACAAGAAAAGCATTAACTGGAACTTCTAGGTGTCACTGCCGTTCTGAAATAACAAGTGAAGTACTAATGCATGTTAGCAGGACTTGTCACCATCAGCAGGATCTTACTGGAAAAACGAAGCAGACAAGCAGAGGTGGGTGGTGCTTAATAACTTTCCTAGAGGTGGCAGCCGTTGAATAGCAGCCAGGAATCCAGTTCCCCATGAGGGCTGATCGTGTCCTGCTGTTTAAAATGGCCACGCAAACAGTTCTCTGCAGTTTGAAATGATGTAACTCTACACTGCCCAGTGTGTTTATACAGTAAGGTGGTAATGATGAGAGATGATGGCCTTACATCTGTGGAACTCTCGCATGCTATAAGAAGAATAGTGGTCAGTTGTGTTATCATAGAATGGCTTGGGTTGCAAAGGAGCACAGTGCTCACCTGGTTCCAACCCCCTGCTGTGTGCAGGTCACCAACCAGCAGCCCAGGCTGCCCAGAGTCACATCCAGCCTGGCCTTGAATGCCTGCAGGGATGGGGCATCCACAGCCTCCTTGGGCAACCTGTTCCAGTGCCTCACCACCCTCTGGGGGAAAATGTGTTGTGACCATGGCAGAGCATTTAAGTCCCCTTCTGTATTCATACGTGCACATACTGATAGGGTAACGTGTTGTTGCCATGCTCCTTAAAATGTCTCCCAAATTTAGGCTGCTTCTGGCAGAAATAAAAATCCATGTATTGTTTTAATGGATCTGTATGTGGAGGATGTGTGCGCCCGTGATTGGCTCTGGAAGGTTCCATTATCGGCATTTGTTGGAGCTGAAGTTGAAGGGCTGCTGTGGGGAAAAGGACAGATAAACTGGAGGAGATGCCTCCTTTGTTGGCTTCGCCACTAGATGTCAGTGCACGAAACTGCAACCCGAGCAAGATGGACAAATTGGGAATCAGTGGAGGAGGAGGAATGATATTCTCTACTCATCCTTATGCCTCCTGGGGGTTAAATTCCCTTAATAAGGTCCTGGAGACACGTTTAGTGTCTTCACTGTCAGAATGTTCCAGGCAGGAAATGAGGAATTTCCTGGTGTTGCTTCTAAAGGAAGTTTAGAAGGTGCTTGATGATTTGAAGTTTTATGTTAAATGACACAAAAATGTGTGTTTTGCTTTTTGAATATATACACCTTCTCAATTGCCGTGAAGGGCAGCAGGGTTAGATAACAGCAAACCTAGCTGAATCTGTTGGTGTCTTTTTATGCCTTGATCCTCACTAAAACTCTTTGAAATCCAAGTGTCCTATGTAAAGAGAGGGATCTTTTGCTGAATGTTAGCAAATACAGCCAATGAGAAGGGAATTTCCACCAAAAAAAACCCAAAATCTTTGTGAACAGGTATGGACACCAATAGGTTGAAATTAGATTGTCCAGTTTCTTGCCTTGGTTCGTGCTTGCTCTGGCACAGAGTCTGTCTGAGGGATCTCAGTGTAGCCAGCTTAGGTTAGTGGTGGTACAAGGTAGGCTGCTTGTGTAGGAACTGTTCTGAAGCAGAATGAATGCTTTGGGTTTTTCACTTGCTTTGCAGATCTTGAAGCATTCACTTTAATTGCTTTGTGCTCTTTGTTACGCTGCATTCCTACAGGGTTACTTTACCTGCTTCAGCATGTTTTAAAGCAAGTGGGACAAACGCTGGGTGATGGGAATCTGCTGTAGAAATATCTGAAGTGCTGCGTTTCAACGATTCTTGCTTGCTTTTAGGTGTTCTCTCAGACCAGCTGTGGGGGCTGCAGGTACACAGAGACGCACCATGGCTGCATGCTGCAGCTCTCTGCAGCGTTGCCACACAGACGTGAGGATCCAAGGCTGCCACTTCACTTTGTGTTCACATCTTCGGCGGGTGAGTGGAGTTGACTTTGATCTGGTTTGGGTTCCAACCTGGTACCCTTCAATGTCTGTTTTTTAAGTGTGGTAAGTCAGGGCAATGGAGCAGCATGAGAGAGCCTCGAGATATAAAGCTTGAAGAATCTCTGCTCCCAGCTTGATGTGTCTTAAAGGCCTGTACTGAAGTGGGTCGCTCTTACTATAAAATAACTGAAGCCTGGCTGCTGCTTGCTGGGTATATTTTTGGATAGGTCCCTGAGCAACCTGATCTACTTTGGCTCTTCTTTAGAGCAGGGGTTGGAGCCTAAATTATGTTTACTGTGACTGGTGGGAAGCTTAAATTTGGTTATTGCCTGGATTAAACATAGTATAGACAGTGACATGCAAGCAGGTTAGTTGCTGGTATGTGTATGCAAATGGCAGAAGGTGCAAAACACAGAATGTATAGAAAACAGGCTGTGGAACCTGGGCTGACAACCAGCATAGCTGTAGGTATTTTCTGAGCCTTGGCTTCTGTTCAGCACTGAGGAGACCAGCTCTCTCCTCTGGGCCTTAGCACACATCAGAAATAAACCCAACAGCAACAAATGGATTAACGCAGACAGTAATAGTGGTGAAATCACTTCAGACTGGGTTGATTTTTAGGTTGGCATCGTGGTATCTTTATTTTCTCGCTTCCACGTGAATACCAGCTGTTGCACATCTGAAACACTCCAGTTTTGAGGGTTTGTTTGCAGACAGTTCAGCAGCTGATAAACGACCTGTTTCATTTCTTCCATGCCCTGTTCTCTGATAAAACAGAACAGGAGCCTGGCAAGCTGTATGTCTGCGGAGGGAGTGGGTGGCATCATTATTATTATTATTACTATTATTATTTGTAAGCCTGAAGCTTGTTTAGATTCGAATGGATGCTGTCTTGTGGGTATAAATAGTCAGGAAAACCCTTGTAGGAGAATTGCAACCACGTGCTGTGCATTGAGCTGAAGGCCTTACAGAGCACGACTTGCTGTAGTTGTACAGGAGTGCTTTAGTCGACCTGAACAGAAGCCATCTACTCACTCCTTCCCCAGGGGCTCTGGCATGCAGACATCTGAGTAGAGCCTGTGTTTTATGGCAACAGAAGGAAAGTCAACCCAGTTTGGCCTGCATCTGTTTTGTTGTTTTGTTTTGTTTTTTAATTGTAACGGAAAAAGGATCCAGGCTGAGTCTGAAAGCAGAAGTTTTACACTTAGTTACAGCTGAATATAGCCACACTTCCTGCTTTCCTCCCTCCCCTCCTCCCTGCCTCCCCTGGGTCTCATAGCATAATCTACTTATTAAATAGTTGCAATAAAAGTACATTTTGCCCTAGCAGGACTAAAGCCTATTGGTAGGGAAGATATTTTTATGCCATCCTTGTCCTGTTCCTGCCAAAATGAGGGTGTTTTTTGGACTGTTGTCTGCTTTTGGATTTGTGATCTGTTCCTTTAATACATTCCTTCCAGTCTAGGCAGTGTTCCCCAACTGCCTGGCACTGATGTTAATGCCTTGCTTCCTAATCAATCAAGTCCACTCCATGCTTCCTTAAAGGAAAACTCTGCTCATGTTGTTCAGCCCAGTGACACAAACTTCCACAGGTGTAAGAAACGTTTGTCACTGGCAGATGGCACCAATGTGGGATGTGAAGGCCAAACTTTAATCCTGTTTGGCACCTCTGAGCCTCTGGGCAGTTCTTTCCTTAGGACTGACTTTGGTACTGTGGGCAACCAGCAGAGATTTAGTAGCTCAGTTTCCAGCTGTCCTAAATAACTTGATTATAGCAAGAACTTCGAGGCTGTTAACAAGGGGTCATGTGTGTGTATGGTGGGGGCAGAATTTGTTTTCACTTTCTCCAGCAATGAATGCAAACTGCCTGTAAAATGGATGGGGAATGTAACTGGAGGAAGTGTGTCTCAAGATGGAATCAGTCACTTCTATCTGTTTTTATATTAAGGTTCACTGTCCTGTGTGTTTCTAGATCTGGATGTAGAAAACAACATAGAGTCAAACAAGTAAAGATTGGGGTGAGCAGTGTTACTGCTTTTGGGGGCTTGTGTCCTATTTGAAGTGCAGTGCAGCAAAATGGCTGTTCCTAGGTAAGGCTTATGTGCCAGCTGGAACTGCTGACTTCCTTTAAAACTCCTGGTTTTCTAATTATTCATGGCAAAAAGAACTGTTTCTTCCCATATGAACTCCTGGCTTACTGAGCTGTGAGGTGAGCCAAGTAGGTTATTTTCTTCAGTGTCTGCATTTTTTCCTAATTACTTTGTGCCAGTTGTTACCACGCAGTTTTCTTTACCTGTGCTTCAAAATTCACAGGCTTCATGATCTCAAAAGGCTCAGCAGTGTTTCTTCTGGAGCTCGTCTTGGGACTGCCTGGTATCCGAGAGAATAACACTCTTGTGCCAAACGCAGCCTTTTACATAAACATTTTTTTTCTGTATCACGTTTCTAACATTTTCTAATGTGATTCAGTTTCAGGAAGCAGAGAGGTGGTGCTGTGTGACTGAGCAGCTGTGCTTTGCCAGGCAGTGGCAGATGGGTGAGCTAGAGCTCTCCTTGCTGACTCTTCTCTTTGCCAGCTGAAAAACCAGGGGCTTGCCTATCCTGAGAACATAAAGCTTCTCCTGCTGTTCTTCAACACGTTCCCCTAAGCAAGCTGTCGTTCCTTCATAGTTAACATTTTACATCTACTGCAGTCTTGTATTATTTTAGGAAATTGTATTTATAATTTCTGAACACAAGTGGTTGGGAAAGGCAGGAGAAACGAGGTCATCTCTTCAGGTAACTGGGAGTTGTCATTGTAGATTGCAAGTCCTGGCATCCTTCAGGTAACGCCAGCTCCTGCATAGGTGCGTGGCCTGGCACAAGAGTGGGGATTGCTCTGAACACCTTCATACTAATGATGATAAAGAAGCAAAGCAGAAATCCTGTGTCCAAGTTCCTTCAAGCATGCGATGAAAGGATCCCATGCAAGATAGTAAATTTATTTCCTTCTGTGTTTGTTTTCCAGTAGGATGAACTTCAGGGTCACAGCAGTGGGAGGCTGTTGTAGTGGGTAGAAGGAAAGCAAGCAGCAGTGGATGTGCTGAAGGTGCTTGTTGTGCTTTGTTATGGCTCTTCCTGCAGCAGGCATTACTGCTTGCACTATTTGTTTTTAAATGAGAGCTGCTCTCCTGGCTCTGAGTGCCTCCCTGGTTTGTATCCATCTGTCTGTTCTCCTTGCATTCGTTTACGTGCTCTGTTCTGATGCTGGCAGTACTGGATGTCAGTGAATACTTGGAGGTGCAATCTTCCTTTCTGTTTTATTGATGATTCATGCTGTTAGGAGATGCTTCCTGCCTTTCCATGACTTAGAGAAAGCAATCCATTTCATAACATCTCCTTACTCTTAGCAGAGCTTATACTTTGTTCCCAAAACTCCCACTGTTTTCACTGCAAGCATGACCAGACTGTGAAATAGCTTGGCTGGTCTGGTGAATAATCTGTTAGACTCCTTTAATAAACGGCAGTTGTATTTATCTTACTCCATAGGGCTTTTCATCTCAAAACATTTGAGTGCAGAAACTGTCCAGTAGTGAAATGCAGCCGTCTCTCTTGGAAACAGAGTGGGAGGCAGACAGGCGTTTTACTACACGGTTTAGAGTGAGAGGAATTTTGTTTAAGGACAATGAGGGAAACTGAGCTTGTGTGCTCAATGACCCTTTGATCTTCCACGTTCATGCTGAGCTGATCAGGACTTTAAATCTAAGCTCTGTCTGCTCCTACCCATAGCAAACGGCCAGAAATGTCCCTCATTTAGGGCCCGAGCCTGCGCTAGAACGGCAGCACTGCAGTGACATCTGTTCAGCCTTGCATGTCTCCTGTCTGCTTGTTATTTCTATGTAGCTGTTCTGGGGTGGGTACTGGTTGTACTTGCAGGAGTAAATGGGGGAGGGTTAAAGTTATTTTGCTGCATGTTTGTAAGCTGAGGAACTGGGCAGCGCTGCAGCACTGAAGGCCGCTTTCTGGAGCGTGCTGCTTAGGTCAGTCCATAGCTGTAAGAGAACCCTAAAGCTGTGTGGTGTTTGCTCAGTGTGATGAAATGACTGTCTGCCCAGGGCTCTGAAAGCTGAGGAAAGTTAACCAGTGGTGAGGTTGGTCAACTCTGTGCGAGGAGAGAAGGCTGTAGAAACCGCTGTGGCAGATGCAATAGGAGTGGACAGACACAGTATGATAACGTGGATCCTTGACCTGCAGTCTTTGAGCAGTTGTAAAAGCTTGTTACTTCTGCTACCATGCAGCACATCATTAGGAAACTTAATTACTGGGAGGTGACTACATTGCGTAGGCTAGAGCGTAGCCTGCAGGAATGTAGGAGCTTTAATTTTACAGCACTTGTTTGTGGTGTATCTCTCCCCAGCAATGGCACAGCAAGGGCTGATCTTGTTGCACATGAAACAAACTCAGCTGGCTGATAGTGTGCAGCTCATCTGAGCTAGCATGGCTGCAGCCCCTTGATAGGTGACAGCTGGTGATGTCTTGCTTCTTCCTATGTGATAAAGCAAAATGTGGATTTTTAAGGCTTGGAGGAAACATTGGATGAAAGCAAAACTTGGACTTGAGACAACGTGGTGCTTCGCTTAGCTGTGCTGAGCCACTTTCATTGGAGTAGTCCTTGCAATATTTATAGCATGAGATATGGTAAGAACAGCCAGAGGCACAGCTGTGTGACCTTTATGCTAAAACAAAACAACACAGAGGAGTGAATATTTTTACTCTGTTCCAGCTGTAAGTATTGGGTTCAAATTGCAGTGCCTTAAAAGTGTGGCAAAGAAACTGAAAGGTGAATTTGAATTCATAGGCTGGAATGACTGACAGAATCCTGGAAGAAGGCCGAGTGAGCTGCCAGCAGTAGAAAGAAGTCACAATTCTCTGTTTGGCCTTTAAGAACACTTTATGTCCCCCTGAACGTCTTGCTTTGTGTACTGGGGAGGAGATATTTTCAGGAAGGGCATCCTTGATATGAAGGAATGTCTGTATGCAGAATGGCAGCCAAACTTTGAAGTTCTGCTTGGTGTGATTTTTTTTTTACCTTCTTTCTGCTTTGGGAGCTGGAATAGGAAGAACTGTTGGGAAAGCAGGCACCTGAGGACCTTTGCTTTGTTTGAAACTTAATTTCAGGATGAGAGAAGGAATGCGTAGATAAAAGCATTCACCAGAAAACAGTTTAACTGTTCAACTCCCAGAATTGCCCTTAATGGTGCTGCTGTTCTGGAATGTTCTCCAACTCTTAAGACAGTCTTGAACAGAGATCACTGTGCCTCTCTGTACAGCTGCCATTCTTGAGTGTTATCAGATCTAGCAAGGAGTACTGCAAGAAGAGATAGGGCTGATTAGTTTGATGGGTGGCATTCTGTTTGTTTACCAAGATCTAATAACCAAAGCTGTGGCTTTTATCTCATCTTTGGTTCCATCAGGAGGTACATTCTGTCCTCTTTCAGCAACTGAAGCACTGCAATATTCGCTGCCTCTTCCCCCTGCAGGGTTTTTCTAGAAGCAAGACGATTGCACTGTCTAGTTTCCCATCTGTTGCCTGATTACATGCAAATAGAAACAGGCGGCCTTGTGAGCAGAGATACAGGAAGAGGATGGGGAGTGCTGCTCTGCTGTGATAGCCACTGGGGGAGGCCAACCGCCTGCTGCTGTCATAACCTCTCCTCTCCAGAGAGACTGGCACGAAGCCCAGGCTACTTTGCCATCTCATGCCATCCCCCTTCTCTTATCTGGCTTCCCAGAAGCCTGGATGGGACCAATCTGCCCCACCCTTTGTACTGGGATGAGTGCTTCCTTGCCCTAATCCCCCACAGCTGCACCCTGCTGCAGGCAAAGTGCAGGCTGGGGCCTAAAGTGGGCATTCTGCTGTGGGTTTGGTAGAGGTACGGCTAGAAGAAAGGGTGAATCGTAATGACGCTTATTTGAGGCACACTGACCAAAATACAAGTGTTGTAGGGGACTGGAACAAGGGATAGGTGCAGATGTTGTGAAGCCTTTCAGGAGGCTAAACAGAATGGTATAATGGTGAGGTTTAAGTGGCACCCGTGAACAGTAGTGATCCTTAGGGAACAGAAAGTCAAAGGATGGTAATGGCTGGCTGCTGAGAGCCCTGGATAGGGAGAGAGAAATCTGCATTTGCTGAGAGGTCCAGGACGAAAGGGACTGAGGCACAATACAGCAGCCAAAACTTGGAAAAAGGCCCGCGATCAGGTTTGCATATGCTGAGCACTGCAAAGCTGCATTGCCTCCCCTAAAAATCCTCAATGTTCCCCCTCTCCTGCAGCCCTTCCCAGAAGGCTGAGGCCCAAGCACAGGATGAGCAGCAGGCCACGTAATGCCCATACCTGTGTCTGGCAGAGCTGCCCTGCTGTATCCCAGCACTTCTGCTTTACCTGTGTGTATATATGTGTGTGTATCTAAGCTCAACCTGGTAGGGCTTCTGGTGAAACATTCTGAATTTCAGGTGTCTGAGGCATACAAAAAAATGGCAGACTCATTTGGCAGTAAAACGTGTTAGAATTTCCTTCTGCAGCGTGTTTTTATGCCTGAAAGACAACAAACGTGAGCATGAGTGGAAAAGAAGACAGCAAGCAGCTTACACAAAGCTCAGCTCAGGAGCACGGATGTGAGGGCTGAAGGTTGTGAATAGGGGCAGGCAGGAGGCTGCTATGCCTGCTAGCTTGGCTAGCTGTTTGCACAGCTGGCCCATTGCAGAGCAGATGTGGGGGTGCCAGCACGGTGCTTACCCCGTGGGTAGGGGTTGTTCTACTTTCTGGTTTGCGGCACGGTGTCAGGCCATGCGCTCTGCAAGCTGCGGGAGTCTCGGCGAAATAAAAAAAGCCGTACGTTTAGGGGATGGCATGTGGCACAACAGCACCGGTATAAATTGGGCCAGGGCCTCGAGCCTCGCTCTCTTTGTCTGGGCCGAGGGGAGGCCTGGGCCGGGCCCGGCGCCGCCAGCCGCGAGTGGAGGGGAGCGGCCTGCGAAGGCGAAAGAGAAACCGCGTCCGGGGGCGTGAACGCCGCAGCGTGCCCCGCCGCTGATTGGCCGCCTGGCTGCCGAACACAAACACTGGCGACTCGCTCCGATTGGTGTTTGCAGGGAAGGGAGCTGGAGTGGGCACGCGATTGGTTCCACGCGGTAGGGCGGGATTTCCGTGGCGTTCTCCTGTGGTGATTGGTTTTGCTGCGGCTATGAGGAGGGCGAAGGGGCGGGACTTGAGGATCTCGTTAGGCAGTGATTGGCTCTGACGAAAGGGATGACGTTTCTTGAGGATGGCAGCGTTTGCGATTGGCTACATTTACAGCGCGTGCGGCGAGGACCTCGCGAGGCGTCTTAATTGGCTTCTGCTAAGGGGGCGGAGCCTCGCCGCAGCTACCCCAATGAGCACCGGGCTCCTCCCGCTAACCCCGCCCCCGAGCGCTGATAAGCGGTGGCAGCGGCGGTGGGCGCTCAGTGCAGCGGGTCGGGCCGGGCATGGCGGGTGCTGCGAGCACGTCCTGCTGCCGCGGCGGGGCGGGGGGGCTCCAGCCGCTCCGCGCTACCGTCCCCTTCCAGCTCCAGCAGCGCCGCGGCGCCAGCGGAGACGGGGGCCGGGCAGGTAACTGCGGGTACCTCCTCCACCAACCGAGCTCCGGTGGGGCTGTGCTGGGGGTTGTAACCGGCACCGGGGGACCCCTCCCGGGCACAGGCAGCGTCTGGTCCCGGAGCGCAGCCGCGGTGTGCTGTGATATCAATTCCCTTCCCCCCCGCTCGGGCCCGGGCGGTGCTGCGCGGCCGCGCTCGGGTCTTTAGGGCGCTCCAGTCACCTCTGAACGGCCCGGGAGACAGCGCGTGGAGCTGGGGCCGAAACTCGGGAAGGGAGGGGAAGGAGAGGCCCGGGGAGAGCAGAACGTGACTGCGGGGGGGAGGGGGGGAGGATAGGGGAGCGGTCGGGACAAAGCCGAGCTCCGGCCCCACGCGTGGGGAGAGCTCCGCTCGGGGGTGGCTCCCAAAACCCGGCCCTTTGTTCGGTACCGCCGTGTTACAGCGGCGGTGACTCGATTTCCCCTAATTCATCCTCAGTCGCATCGCGGAGGTTTCTTCCTGACTACTTCAGAAACACTGACTGAAATAGAACTTTTTGGTGACCTCTTCTCAGCCTTCGGCTTTCCTTTATGTGCATATGGATGAGCTGCTCGTGGGACTGCTCCTGGGGGTCGGATTCTCGTTTGGCTGTAAATTACAGCGAGAAGCACTCAAATAAGCAACCAGAGCGTTTGGGTCTTAACTGCAGTCTTCACCGAGACTGCATGGCAGCGAGGGGTGTTTGCCTGCTCGGCCGGGCAAGCAGCGTGCTGCTCCCATACTGAATGCAGCAGCTGCTTCCTCTGCCCTGCAGAAAGGAGTGCTGCAGCCCGTCCCGAAATGAGAATTAATAGCCTTTCGCGAAACACTGTGCTCTTCATTGCTTGCGATTGAGTCTCTCGTGCCCCTGGCAGGGTTTGCATTGATCAGAGGAGCTATTAGAAAGCTACTTGCTCAATTTACACTTGAACCAAGTTAATGAAATAAATGTTGAGTGCTGGGCTCTTCTTCCTTCACAGCACTGTGCTGAAAGGAAGGTGAACTTGCTGCTAATAGGGCAATTATTCGGTAGCTTCAGATGTTACCAAAAATCAAACCTCAAAGAAAGGAGAGGCAGGAGGCTGCCTGCAGCCTTCAGCTGTGGGAGCTGAGTGCTGTGCCTGCACACTGCAGCGTGCAGCTTTCCCGGGGCAAAAAGGCTGCAGCTCCGCTGACACGAACCAGAATTGCTGCTCTTCATTTCTTCCTGGCTCTGTGCCTCACTGCTGGGGCTGTAGCAGCTTGATTTTTTCCTCTTGATCATAGGCATTTCGTATGCAGTTTTGTAAGTGTTTGAATTTCCATTGCTCTCTGCCTCAGTCGTAAGCCTCAATTTGCTCCCTGCGTGTGTGGGAGCAGCACACTGGCAGGCTTTAACCAAAAACTGCTATCGTGGTGATTCACCATCTGAGAGCTCTGCTCCCACCTTTTGGGAGCTGGGGTGGAAACGTGCTGCTTTGTCACCTCTTCCCCTTCTGTCTCAGCTGCCTTTCTGCATTGCTCTGGAGCTGCCTGGTTTTACAGGGATCTCTGTGCTGAGAGAGATGCTGTGAGATCCAGGGGCTGATCCTGCAGCTGCTCTGATAATAGAGGATCCCATTGAAACGAGGAGCAGCTGTTGAGTCTCTCAAAGGGCTTCTGTTGAAAGGGAGAGCTGAAGCTGGGGGATGCCAGGAAGTTGGGCTGAGAGTCTTTGAAAGGAGTTGACTTGCTGCTTAGAAATGGAGATATCACATTCATCGCTAGGCATCGTGACCTGTGCCACTGCTGTCTTTTTAAATTCTGTATCATCTTGAAAGTGCTCCGGCTTTCAGTGGTTAGGTGGGTCTGTTCTGATTCCTCCATGTTCAGGCCAAACCCATCCCTGCTGCGTTCGTTTCTCCCAGGTGAGGTGGACCTGGGGCTGATGGAGCTCTGTGGGGATGGAGGGCCTGAAGCTGAAAGCAGCCCATGGCACTGCTTGTGCTGTGTGTGCTCTGGGTTGTTTCCTCCCAAGCCCACACTGAAGCTCCTGCAGCATTGGAAGTTCCTCCCTCAGGCCTCCATGCTCGAGTTGCTTTGAGCTCCAGTCTTCCTCATCACAGAACTGAAACCTGGTTTTCTAAAGTAAGACGACCAGAAGTCTTTATGCTTTTTCCAGTGCAGCACTAGAGAAATAGGATTATTGAAATAGGAGCTTACATTTTAATGTGTGAACGTAGCATTTTGAGAACGTAAGCAGGTAAGTAAGCTTAGCTGTCTTAATTGGATCATGCACAGAGAAAAAGAAGATGGAATGGAGTAGAACAGCAAAGTCACGTTTTGTGTTACGAGTTCAGCAGTTTTTAGGACACTTCATTAAAATCAGAGTAAGTGAGGGTGAGGGCTGGACAAGAAGCTGCCTACCAGCTGCTCTTCCAAGCAGTGCTGGGGTTGATTCCTTGGAAGGAGGTAAGGCTGTGCCTTTGTCTTCTAAGCCCTGTGCAGGTTTGTCAGTGACGGTGTGGCAAAGGAGAAGGACAGCAGCAGAACTGCAGATCGTCCTCCAGGAGCGTCTGACAAATGCTGGGCACCAATTCATGTCCCTTGTGAGCCTCTGAGTCTGAATCCTCACTGATGGCCAGCAGGCTTCCCTCACCAGCACTGCTGCTCCAGACCTGTGTGTACCTTGCAGCTTTTCAGGAAGCTGGTTAGCTGGGCTGACTCATCTCCTTGAGATTTCATTGCTTGCCTGCTCAACTTGCTTGCTTCTGAGATGTCCAGTTGTTTTGCTGCGTGGATCCTGAAGTAAGCAGACTGCCAAATAGCTTTATTTGGTATCTGAATGAAAGCCATGCCAGACGAGTGGGACACTTTGTAGGCAGTACCGTCCGAGTGTGTGTTTAGCAGAAAGAAAATGTCTGTTTACCTCTTGGAAATGCTGCGGGAGGGCTGCCTGCTTGATAGAGCAGTGCTGGTAACAGCATCTCTTCTTCCCTTTGCAGGCCTCAAACAATGAGTGTGGGGGTCTCCTTTCTGCCTCCCCCATCTTATTAGTTGAATTTGGTAACTGCTTCAGGCCTCGCTGTGTTTGCTTTAGGAATTGGTACCCAGTGGTGTTTCTGTATCCTGGGGATGTGTGCGAAGGCTCTCGTTACCAAAATAGCGCTCCAGATGTTCGTGGTGTCTGCTCCTGAGTTTCCCTTTATGCTCTTTGACACCTGCAGCTGTTTAGGGGGGCGCTTAAGCAAATGAACAAGGAGCACACAGATCTGCATGGTCTGTATCACAAGTCTGATGTGAAACTGAGAACTTGTAGGGAAGGAGCATCAGAAGGAGCAGTTCGTTGGGTACCAGCTTTCCAGAAAAGAAACAAAAGCCCTCAAGTGTGGATGCAGAGAACTGCCATGGGAAAACTGCTGCCCTGTGCCAATGGCTGCTTTGCAAACTTTGCTTTCCCAAACGTTGGGATGCTCTGGAGTTCTGCTTTTGCCTTCAGGGTTTTGCTGTGGGAAAACAAGCTGATAGAAATAAAGGGTTAAGCACAGGCAGAGCTGCAATGGGGAAAAGCAGTCGTGTGGAGACTGATTTGGGATGGGAAAGCCCTGGAGATGCCCTGCTGCTGTGCTCTCCAGGAAGAATCCCGCTTCTGTCCTATGAAATCAAATCACTGCTGGTATAAAACAGCTGAGCACAATGTGTGGCTCAGGCTTGGGGTCGGAGCATTGCAGGTGGCTTTGTTTAATGTAGAACGAGTTTCTGGCCGAGTAATTGGAGCCCATTCATGGCATTGCAGTCCTCAGCTGATACGGATCGTACCTTCCATCTAAACCTGCTGCTCCCAGTTTGTCAGCCTGTGGATACGGGTGTGGGAAAGGGGAAACAAAGGACACATCTATAACTAATCTTGACTTGTGTTGACGTTCTGTGGGTGAAACGAGTTTTTCCCTGCTTTCAAACGCTGGAGATGACATTTAAAGGGAAACGTGCAGGAAGCAGCAGCGGGGCCACGCGGTGAATTTGATCTGCCCCTTTTATAGCAGAATGCTCCGCAGGAACACTCAGCTCATTTGCCCTACATGGATGTTTGCTTCTGGATCTTTCTATCAGCTGGGGTTTGTCTCTCAGAGCTGCGTGGAGCACAGCCGAGTTCTCACATTTGTTGGGTAAGAACTGGAAGAACCTGGGCACTGATCTGTGCCGTTCCAGGTGGGGTGAACGTTTCCCTGTGTGACTGTGTGGTGCAAAGGAAAAAACAAGTGCTGCCAGAGAAGTGATGCTGAGCACCAAGTGCAGCAAGTTCTCTTTTATGCAAAGCTTGGGTGTTGAAATAGCGTGTGCATGGCAAGACCTTTAAGCTGCACTGACTGCAGCAGGTTGTCTTGGCACTTTCCCCATTGCTCGTGCAGTTCAAGGTGACGGCACCGAGGCACTGGGTGCGATTGTGCTTGTACAAAAGATGTCCGTGCAGGGGTACAGGACTTGTAAAATCCATTCCCTTTGGGAATTTATGTTACTCAGGTCTTTTTTGCGTTAAAAATGATGCCTGTGGTGCTGCCTGTGGGCACCTGGTCTTTCTGGGATGGTTGTAGAGGAAACCAGGCAAGCGTTGAAGATGGCGTGGTTGGTCTGCACAGTGGGAGAGATGGCTGCTTCCGTGCTGCCTGCAATGCCTGTGTGCCACTGCACAGAGCTGCTGCTCCTGCCCTCCCTGTGCTTCTCCCACTTTGCCATCCTCTCAGTCTGCAGGAGTTACTGAGTGCAGTTCCTGGCTTGGTCCCGTGGCTGCTGCCCTGCAGTGCTGTTCAGGCTGGTGCTGCAGTGAGCTGATAGCAGCTGTGCCGTTCTGCTGCTCCAGGTGGGAGGCACAGGGAAGGCTGTAGGAAGGAGTAGCAGATCCTGTGGCTTTATTCTTACTTCTTCTCCCTGATGAAGGCTTTTCTCAATAGTTTCACACTTGGACTCTGCAGGCTCAACTGAAACTCATCCTAATGATGGCTGTGAAAGAGAAAGGGAGAAGGGCTTGTTGTGCAGCTTGGTGAGATTTATGTACCTGTATGTATAAAGCACAAGCCTCCTTTTTCCTTGTTTTCCAGCTTGATTGTAACTGTAGAAATACTGAGGATGTCTTTGCTGTGTTTGCTTTACTTTGTACTGGAAGATTTCCAAGGGCTCAGGAATCAAAGGTTCCTCACCTTGGCCCTGCCTTCCGCTGAGATCTTGGTTCCTAGATGCTTATCAGAATTGATTTAAAGAGGTGTAACAAAAAGGGGGGGAGGAAGACACCCCCGGCTCTGCTTTCATAGCTGGGGTTTCACTGTTCTGATAGGGATGTGGGTGATCTGAGCAGCTCCTTGGTCGCCACTCTTTTTCCAGATCAGAGTGAACATTACCTCAAAATCTGAAGTTGGAATTTTGCTCATCTCTAAACCACCCTTACAGTCTGTGAGAGGCTGCCTGCCTGCCCTTCTGTTTTCTTCTGATCTTCCACCAATTTCAGCATCCAGAAGCCCATCCAGAAACACAGCCCTCCTGCCAATGGGAGCAGATGGGTTTGCGGTGTGTTGGCCCAATGGAGGAAATGTTCACTTGGACCAAAGGCTCTGAGGAAGCTGAAATTCTTCAGATTGTTTTCTCATTTGGAAAACAAACTTTGAAAGAATTAAGATGAAGGTGAAAAGTTCAGCTTGTTTCCTCCATTCAGGGTGCTCAGTTCCAGTCCCTGGGCCGGGGAGCTGCTGTTCTGACTGTCCCAAGCAGCCTGAGCTGCTGCTGGCTCTTACTGATCTCTTCCTGTGATATTTATGGCTGCTCTGTCCAGCTGTATTCACTGCAGCATCCAACCAGCAGGGCTGGGAGCCTGGGATCCCTTTGCTGGTGCTGCAGACCCCTGGCCTGGAGGTGTTGGTGCTCTTTGCCCTTGGCTGCAGGACGCTGCAGTCCTGCTTTCCCAGCGCTGTTCCCAGTGTTTCATGTGCAGGAGAAGCCCTGAAGCAGAGGCAGATCTGTGTTATCCCCAGGGCTGTGTGCTTTCTGCTTTTCTCAAGCCATGTGCGTATGGTTTGAGCAACAGTCATGAGGGGGATTGCAGTCCAACCACAGCTTCTGTCTCCTCACCGGAAGGTGCCATGGATTTCCCTGCCTTTCTGTGTTAATGTACATTGCAAAGAGCTCTGAAATCCCATCCTGGTACAACTGTGAGTTGCATATCTTCTTAAAGGACAAAGGAACCAAAGCTTGAAAACGTGGCCAGAGGTGGAGATGTCAATTGTTTCCTTTGCAGTCCTGTGGCAGGGCTGGATGCCAGAGGTTTTGCTGTGGCACTCAGTTCATGATGTGGTTCCAGACCTTCCTCGTCCCTCAGTAGCCGTATGCTTGCAGTCCTTTCTGGATCTCTCATCGATTTCTGGTCAGAGCTTGAGATTTACTGTCACCTCTGCTTCCAGGCACCTGGCTGGAGCTCTGTCCGTTCTCTGCATGCTGCCTCCCAGTGCTGCTCCAGCTCTGTGGTGCTTTGGTGCCCATTTGGTGCCCATCTGGTCAGCTGTGAGTCCCTGCAGAGCGCTCTGCCTCTGCCTGCAGATTGCTGTGCTGCACAAAGCAGAGGATTTAAAGTTTTATTCTATGTAGAACTGCCTGCTTGCTTGCTGCTGAGAATTCAGTGCTATATGGCAGCAACCTGTCAGGTAGCCTGATTGATTCACCCTGGTGGGACTGAAGAGAGGCTGAAATGAGACCTGAACAGCTTATAACATCAGGGCTTCAGTTCTGATCTTGATTTCCACCATCTGCACTGCTGATCACTGTTCTGCCCTCGGTCAGGAGCGTCCCCTGGGTATGGGCTGCATTGTAAAGAGCATTGCAAGGTGTGGGTAAGAGAAGCTGATGCAGAACTTGAATAATCAGCTGTAATTTCTGTTACAGTTGGGTGGAAGATATTTGCATGAGTTAATTATTGACCGAGTTGCTTAGGTTCCATTTCAGCCTGATGCTTCAGGAATGCTAACAGTTCTTGCTTAAGCCATTGAGAGGAAAGCTGTGTCCCAGAGCATTCCCTGTGCCTGGTTGGTGCAGAACTCAGGGGCTGAGGCTCCCGTTGCTCTGTGGTTCTCTTTAAAGCTGGCTGTATTGGAACGTGGGCTGTTGTTTCATGCTCTGTCACTTTAAGGCAGACTTCTCATGGCCGTGTTCCAAAAAATGTCAGGGTCTGAACAGCACGTCCCTCAATCTCTAAACAGCCTTCTGATGTGAGAGGGTGGGTTTCCCCAGGGTGAAATTGAGGGAAGGAAGGAATAAAATTTTACAACTCCAAAAAGAGAGCAGTAGTGGGAGCACTGTTGTTGTTTGCCATCATTTGTGGATTCAGCTCCAAGTGCTGCTCACTGAATGGTGACTCTGGAAAAAGGAGAGATCCTTTTGGTTGTTGTTTTAATCAATGGACTGTAGGCGTTTCTCTTTTTAGACGCAGTGATGGTCTGGCCCAGGGTGGTTTTGGAAGCTCTGAGCTCCCCGTGTTGTGGCTGGGAAAGACCAGAGATCCTGCAGATCCAGAGCTCCATCCTGAAGGCTTCCTGCTTGTGCTTGCATGCATCACACCGATCTCCTGAACTTGGGGATGCGTGCAGCAATCGGAGCAGCCCAGTGGCTCCTGGAGGCGCAGCGATAGCTCTCTTATCTCCAGCAGCTTTGCTGTCACGTGAGAACTAAAAGCACCACAGCCAACACTTCCCAGCTGCAGAGCTGCCCAGACCCAGCACCGGTACCAGGTGGCAGCTGTGCAGCTCAGTGCAGAGCGCTGATAACGGCTCAGGGCTGCAAACAGGACGCTCCACCCTGCTGCAGCACCCTGCAGCCATGGCACGGCCTCCCTGCGTGCTGCTCACAGCCCAGCTCTTGCCTTGTGCTGCTCCTGATGGAGCTGCTGTGCTGTGGATCTGTCCCTGCTGTGCTCCAGGTGCTCGTGGGCTGAGTTCAGGGGCAGCAGCCACACGGGATGGAGGTGTGAGTGTGTGAGGAAGCTGCAAACGCTGAGTTTCTAAATTAGTGGTAGCTGTCTTAGGCTATTAACTGTTGGAAGCGGGGAGTGTGGCTTGAGATGCCAGCTGGGCCAGCACAATAAGCCTTTAATCCTGTGTGGACCTTGTGAGGTGTGGCTGTGGTGCAAGGACTAATGCTATTCCAGCCCTCCCACGTGGCTTTTTGTCCCTACCCTTCTCACCTGGAACTCAAATTCCACTTCTCAAATGGTATTTTAACTGATAAAAAGAGGTATTTACCCAGCCACGTCCCCAAGCAGTGAGAGCTGAGACACCTCTGTAGAGGAATTTGGCACACAGCGTGGTGCTGGGCAGTCCTGATGCTGGCTTCAACGTGGACAACTCACTGCCAGCCTTACCTTGAGTTTGGGGAGGAAGGAGAGAATGTCTGTGCACAGCACACCTGGAGCAGAGCTGCTCGTGGCCTCACTACCCTGCCAGGAGGCCATGGGGCTGATTCTAATATGCATGGTAATTTGCATGTCTAATCAAAATGAAATGCAAACAGACTTTTCTGCTGGCTTGAACTTGCCTTTCATGATTGCTGCTTTTTTGGGTTTGGTGATAACAGCTTTCAGCTGCAGGAGAGGGCAGCTGTGCTGTTGCTGTTTGAACTACTTGTATGCAGGAAGCTTTTCCTCCTCGCTACCGTGGTAAAAATCTGCACGGGTGAGGGGTGGTCACCTCCTGGAAGAGGGAAGCTGGGCAGAGCAGGTGCTGGGCTGCAGGGTGGGTGCTGGGGTCCTGCCAGCCTGCTCTGGGTCACAGCAGCACTCAGGTTGTACTCTTCCTTCCTGCTGGTTGCTGGGCGAGTGCCTGCAGCTGCCAACGGCAGTGAGGGTTCAAGGCTGCCTGCAGGATCCTGAGCTGTGCAGGTGTTCTCTTGGCCTCCCTTAGCTGGGAGCAGATGACTGTGTGCTTCCTCTGCTGAAGTGAAGGCGTGCAGGCTGCCCAGCACTGCTGGGCCTTCCCACGGGAGGAGCCCGGGTTCTTGCAGCTGAAGCACTGCGCTCCAGCTAATAAGAAATGGGGCTCTGTGGACATCGTGGTGTTTTTTCCCACGCAGAAGCAAGGTTGCCCTGTTGAGCACTTCAGCCGCTCGTGTGGCAGCTCCTTTGGCTTAGGCTGGAATGTCTGATCACTGGTTTCAAGCAGGCACTGAAGGGCTGCAGTAAAATCTCCTGTTGTACAGAAGCAGTCGCTCAGCGATAAGGGAGGGCAGGAGCTCCACCAGCCCTCACTGACCCACTCTGCTGCGTGGTTCTGATGGCCCAGGAGCAGCAGTGCTGTGCTGTGCAACGTGGCCTGGGCACCAGAGCTGCTGCTGCTGCGGGGCTGGGAGCTCAGGGACTTCGTTAGCACTTAGATTTTCAAGAAGCAAATGAGCTTCTCCAGGTTCTGTGTGCTCCCTCCCTTCTTGGGATCTCTGCAGTGGATGTGGGCTTGCTGGCGGGGGTGGCTGTTGCTGGAGCTGTGCTTTGAGAGCCTGAACGTCCTCTTCTCTTCTCTCCTGTGTAGCGAGTGTTCCCTGCGCTGCTGCTGCTGCAGAGAAGCCCTGCCGGCCCCGGCAGCCCCGCGTGCGTCGCACCTCCTCACTGGACACCATCGTGGGCTCCTACCTGCTGGGGCAGTGGCCACGGGATGCTGACGGAGCTTCTGCCTCGTGCATGAATGACAAAGCTACCCAGGTATGGATGCGGGCTGTGCAGGAAGTCCCTGGGCCAGGAAGGGGCTGCAGAACTGCAATGGCTGTAAACTGGGCAAAGAGAGGAAATGCTGCATTCCCCTCCATCCAGCTGCAGCTTTCTAGGAAGGCTGTTTTTCCCCTTGTGCTTTTCAGCTCCATGATTCCATTTCGGTGCAGTTAGAATTTCCTTGGCCTTGTTTGGAGGCAGATGGCCTCTGGCTTTCTGCTCCAGCCCTGGCTCACTGCTCGTTTTTTTTCTGGCTTGCAGCTATGGGCCAAGTCCTTATATAACACGCATGGGCTGCGTGCCACACGCTGAGACGGTGAGGGTGCTCCCACAGAAGGGCTCACTAACACAGCACAGCTCTACTGTAGGATGGAAAAGCTCCAGACCTCAAGGAACTCTTAGCAACCTGTAAATATTACTGCATGGCAGCAAATAGTGCTCGCCTATCTGCAGAGGTGAAGGAATTCAGGAGGATAAGAGCATCCGTTAGCTTAGCAAGCCGTTTGTTTAGCACTCTCAATCTGTGTTAACTTGCTGTTTGATCTTTGCTGTTTGACAATTTATTCCTGGGCTGTTTGCAGGAAGTTCCCAACTTCCCTTGTCCTTTCCCACTGTGTTCTGCCTGCTTTTGTTTCAGTCCTGTGCCCAGCAGCGCTGCAGAGGACGTTCTGGAAAGGAAAAGATTTGTCAACCTTCATTTCTGAGCGAGGGAAGCGCGCTCCTCCTTTCTGTCTCAAGGCAGATGGGTGAGCGCTGAGCTCTGGCACTTTGCAGCCATTCAGTTTCCCTTGCATTTGGTCCTTGTGAGGAGAGGGCTGTGAAGTGGGGGCACCTCCTCAGGATGGAGCTGCTGGCTGTGCTCAGTGGGCCAGCTGTGCTGCAGCCCTGCTATCTGCAGACGCTGATGTGACCTTGCAACGCGCCAGTGAGAGGAGCAGTGATCTCCAGCATTCCACTGGTGTGCTCCGCTGGTTTGTGTGCACATCAGATGACTTGGCTGTTGTGGAAGCTGGGAATGAAGTCCTCTGTTGTGGCCTGCTCTGTGCTCTAACAAAATGTTCCTCCAGGAGGCTGACGCCCCTTCCATGCTGTCAGCTCTGAGCTGGGACTTTCTCTGCCTGTCAGTACGTGTTTACTCTCCTCCTTCCACAGCTACTGATCAGCTGCAGTGCAGAGCTCTGTAGATTTGCTGTCGTAAGGTGCTTAAGTGAGATACAACTGCAGGTGCTCAGCGTGGGGGAGAGTGGCAGCAGCGTGCATGGCTGCAGCCTGCGCCTTTATCTTGCTGTGCAAAGTGTTTTTTTCCCCCCCCTCTTTCTGAGGAAGCAGTTTTGCCACAGTTAGTACAAAAAGTTCTGTAATTTCCTTCTGCCGTGACACTCTGCCTAGAAAAGGAGTGGGATGCACAAACATTCTTTACTTTCAGGTTTTCCTGTTGCGAGAATCATCTCTTCTTCCTTTCTGGGCCCTGTTTCTTGGCAGCCCGGTGCTCTGGGTGTCACAGCAGTAGAGCAGGGTGTTAAAGGAGTTATTGCTTGAGAGTCTTCAGGTGCCTTAAGTTTTTCTCACATCCTGGGCTCTTCCAGCAGCTGAAGCTGAGCTTCCCAGCCTCTCCTTCAGCAGTAACATGAGATGGAGCTGAGTCTTGCCTCTTCTAGCTTTCCTCCTTAGCTTTCCTATGTACGTGATCTGCTGGGATGTGAAATGACACAATGTTCTGGCATCAACACCGAACGCTGTCCGAGTTGTTTAGGAGAGACTATTTGAGGTAGGAAATGAGATCAGTTGTGCCATGTGCTCAAAGTGTGGGGTTAGCCTGAGCTGCAGGACTTCCTATGGGAGCAGCCTGCTCCTCCACGGGGCGGCTGAGGCTGCTCTGAGCTCAGCAGGACCTCGCAGTAATGCTTCAGGCTGAGCAGATTGCTTCTGTCAAACCAAACTGAGTGCTGCACTCTGTGGCAGCTGCTGTGCTGCTGTGCCTGCTGCTCACTGGTCCTGTGGACAAAGACCCAGGCAGGACACGCTGTGGTGGGAATGGTGTGCCCTGCTTTGGGGGAGGGGGTGCAAGGAGGGGCTGCATTGGAGCCTGTGACTTGGGGCAGGGTTGGATTTCTGTCTGGAAGTCTTCTGCATCCAGTTACCAAAGGAAAGCCTGGTACCTCTCCAGGTAACCCGCCTTGTTCCTTTGGTTTCAATACATACTAAAACACATTTTGAGAGAAGAGGTTTCTGTCATCCTGCTGACTCGATGGGGCTGCTTCCAACAGCTGCTGTTCTCGCAGTGGCCTCAGGGGAGATGCAGAGCTGCTTGGAGAGGAGTTGTTCTCAGGCCCTTGCACCTCCGGGCAGCCCGTCCCTGAGGATGGAGGAGGGGAGCGCTGTCAGAGCCTCCCACAGCACGGCAGGCAGTGGGGACAGGGGCTGGGTGTTTTGAGAGGGCCTGACATGCAATGTTGGGAAAAAGCAGCCCTGCAGCTGATGTGCCTTGGGAGCGTTCTGGTGCTGGAGGCTCCGCTGAGCAGGACTGAGTTCAGCGGAAGGAAGTTCACACCCATGGCCGATCAGATCAGCGGCCCCTTCTGACTGCCATTGATGCTCATAACGTGGCTGTTGCTTGGAAAACAGCTGTGCAGTGCGCTGGGGCTGTTTTTGTGCACCAAGAGTCAGCTGAGAGCTGCCAGCCCTTCAGCCAGTGAGCAGCACAGGCAGCTGGGCTCTTGCAGCACTCCTGCGGCAGCGTCGAGTCTGCAGGCCAAACCCTGCTTTTGGTTACGCCTTTGAACTGCGATAATGGGAGCCTGAGGTCTCAGAAGCAAGCTGTGTGTTCTCACAGCTGGGTGAGGCTTTTCCTCTCTGTAAGGCTGCTGTGTACAAACGAGTGCTTGTGTCTCTACGTCACCCTGCTTTGGGCTGCAGCCCGCGCAGGCAGCGCCAGGGCGTGAGGAGCAATGGCTGTGCCTCACGTTGCCAGGTACCCGTGGGAATTGAGGCACTGCCTTCCAGGCAGCTCAGTTGCCATGCAGGTCCGTGGGGCCCAGTTTTCCTTCAGAGGCACAGATTCGGTTAAAATGGTGAGGTTTTGGTGAGTGCTGAAAGAATTCGGTGTGCTTTACTGAGTGACAGTGGGGGAGGACTGGAGCAGGGCTGTGAAGGAGCAGCAGTTGATCGCTTTTATTCTTTCGGGCTCTCCCAGCAGCCTCAGAGCAGTAAGGGTTGCGATCGTTCTCAGCAATGTTTCTCCTCATTCAGACCCCGGTGTCCTGGCATGATGCAGAAGTGGGAAAAGCCAGCTCCAGTGCTCACAAGCGTTCTGCTTCCTGGGGTAGCACAGATCACCGCAGAGAGGTAAAACAGATCGCTCCCAGCACTTGAGCAAGGTCTGTGTTAGCTGCTGACGTGCAGGAGGCTCCTGCTTGCATGGGAGGGGAGTGGGAGGACGGGGTTGTAGTGTTAGATGAGATGTTAGCCCTCATTCTCACCCCTAATGCTGTGCTTGGACAGGAGGCTGATCTCACAGGCAGCTGTTATAAAGAAACTCCTCTGGAGCTCAGCGCATTGCTGGTAGGTGTCACAGTGTGCGTGGGCTCCAGCAGGGCCTGGTGCTGCAGGTGGAAGACAACCCAGATGCAGCGGCGCTGCCCACGTTGCCAAGGGGCAGCTTTTGGTGAGGCCTCGTGGGCAGTCCTTGCTCATCCTTGGAGAGGCAGAGCAGCTTGTTGTGCGATGGGAGCTGACACTATTTTGGCACTTCCTCATGGGGCGAGAGAGAGGAGAGGAGAGAGACAAGGTGTGATGATTGATTTTTGGTGGAGGTGTATTGGCTTGCCTCGTTCTGCAGCTGAAACTTTATTTGCTAGATTGCCAAACTGAAGCAGCAGCTCCAGCGAACGAAGCTAAACGGCAGAAGTGGCAAAGAAAAGGAGAAGAGCTCCCCACTGCAGGGGGACCACGCTGTGCTTGGATCGCTGCGGGTAGGTTGATGTAGGCTCACACCTCCCTGTGCTGTCAGTGCGTCGCAATGAGATGAGTGCAGACATCCCAGCTGTTCTCAGACTTCTGAGAAAGGGGGTGGGGGGGTGGAAGGGTGGAAGGGGGGCATTTTTTCTTCCTCCTCACTGCTTCAGCAGATCCCCGTGCTCTGACCAGCACTTGGTGGGTTTCTGTGGCTCTTCTGTCAGTCTTTGCCAGTCAACCTCCTCGAAGGCTCTGGCTGAGCACTGAGTGCTGCGACATCGGAATGGAACTGAGAAATGACTGAGTTTGTGCTGCCACAGCTAACATCTTTCACTCTGGGTTGTTGCAGGACTCTCCTTCAGGCTTCCTTTCTCTGTCTCCTGTTTTGAGGCTCAGTCCTTGCTTGCACAGGAGCCTGGAAGGGCTAAACCAGGAACTAGAGGAAGTGTTTGTGAAGGAACATGGAGATGAAGAGCTTTTGAGGGTGAGTGAAGCTTGAAGGATCGCCCTGAATCTCCTGGATGGTCTCTGAATGCTTTCCTCTCGTGACGCTCGCTGCCCACAGCTGCTGCTGGGCTGTGGGGATGATGTCTGTGTTCAGTTCTGGGCACGTAGCTGCCTGAACGGCTCTGGGCTTCCCTCCTTAGACTTGGTGCTGTGGGAGATCAGCCAGCAGGAATCTCAGCAGCACTGAGGCACTGTCTTAGATCAGCATCCAAAGGCTGCTTTGTACCATGCAGGTGTGGGAGGTGATCCCTGCCAGCCTGCGAGCAGAAGTGGCGCAGGGGATGCAGAAGGGTCTGTGTCCTTCTGCTCTGTCTGTGGCTGAGCCCCTGCTGGGAGCCAGCACCCCAAAAAATACCATCTGTAGGTGCAACTGCTTCCTCACCTTTTCTGTGGTGGAAGGGCTGGGTTTCTTCTTGTCCTGCTGAGATTTTGCTTTTTCCCTAGATCTTGGATGTCCCAGATGGCCACAGAGCACCAGCACCTGCTCCGAGAGGCTCTGGGGATGCCTCCCTGATGCTGGAGCCCAGCAGTGGCAGCTGCAGCAGCCTCTCGCTTTCTCCTTCCCCTTCTGTGCCTCTCCGCCTTTCTCCACACACTCCAGTGAGACTGGTGGCAGAAGAACTCTCCTCTGCTGTGGATGAGGTGCAGTTGGATCCAAAAGAAAAAGGCAAGCGCTGAGCCCGTGCAGCTGGGAAGCTGTGGGGGGATGAGGAGGCTGTGTGATGGATCCAAGCTGCAGATGAGGTTGGAAGGGATCTCGGCCACTTTGAATAATGGTGGACTTCCTGAGCCCTGCTAATCGGTCTCCAGGTGGATGCTCTCCTGTTGTGCTGCATGGTGGTTATGAGCAGGGAGCTACACAAATAAAGTGCTTTGGGTTTAGCCCACAGCCACAGGGGTACTGGAAGAGCACGCTTGGGATTAGCTTAAACTTCTGTCGGATCAGATGATCCTATAGGCCGTTTCCAACCTTGTGGTTCTATGATTCTCATAAAAATTTCTTTAAAAGTATCTTTCATCTCTTGTAGAGGAGGGCAGCCCTTCTCCAGTCCTGGCTTTCGCTTCCTCTCCTCGGCCCAACCACAGCTACATGTTCAAACGGGAGCCTCCTGAGGGATGTGAGAAAATCCGGGCCTTTGAAGAAGCTTCGTAAGTGCGAGGAGTTGTGGCAGAGGAGAGCTCAGCTGGGGTTGCTGCTATGGCAGGATGCTGGGGTGGGAACAGCTGAGCCTCCAGTTGTGCTGTTGTGCCCTGCTCTGAAAGTAGGGAACAGCGTCTAAGGAACACTGCAGCAAAACCTTGGCTGCTCGGATCCTGGTGGAAGAGGTGAAAGCTGCCGTGTTAACCCTGAGACACACTGGGAAGGATGTTGCGATTTCTGCCCTTCCTAGGCAGTAGATAACGCTCAGCCAGCACAGCCCCTCGGAAAGAGAGCTGCTTTTCCTGTAAATAAGTGTGCTTTCAAAACAAAACAGCCTCGTCGTGCTGCTCTGTGCATGAGGAGCAGCCCGGCTCACAGCCCAGCGACTCAGCTTTTAGTCAGGCTCTTTGAAGAGCACGCAACCCCAGGTGTTGTCCCTGCAGCTGCAGGCAGTTTGGTGCTCTTGGGGAGCATCTGTTGCTGATCACATCCTCTGTGTCTCTTTCAGCTCCAGCCCTGACCACACCTTTCAGCCTTCCTGCCCGGATAAGAACAAAGTGCACTTCAACCCCACGGGCTCTGCCTTCTGCCCTGTCAGCCTGGTGAAGCCTCTCTTCCCAAACGTGGGCTTTCTCTTTAGCAGGGGCTTTCCAGCATCATCCAGCCCTGGCACGGGCGCGTTTACATCCTGCCAGCCCTCGGCCCCCACGCCATTCCTTGGGGCACGGAAGGACGCTGCTGTAGATAACTTCAGCGACGCCTCCAAGTCGCCTTCACTCAATTATGAACACTGGAAACGTGGGCAGCCAGAGGAGAACGTCGTCTTCCACAGCTCCCTCGTTGTGTGAAGCCTTTGGGAAAGTTAGCCAGCAACAGTAGCTCTGGCTCCTCAGTGCATCTCTGCCATCCCATGGAGATCAGTGCCTTGAGGTTGGGACTTGACAGCCAAGGGGCAGCGCTGGGCCTGAAAACCACAGCGGGCTGCCAAGGATGAAAGCAGCTGTGAAGTACCACGTTCCACAGGACTCCTCGCTGCTGCGGGAGGGGCTCATTTCCCCGAGCCTCCCCTGTTGAAAGCACTTTCCTGCGTTGAATTGTCATTTCCTGTATGATTGTTTTGCTGGTGAAGAGCAGCTGGGCACCCCTGCGGTGGGTGGAGCTGCGCTCCGGGCCTCTGAGTGCAGTTGAGCCGGGAGGATTCAGGTGGAGCTTCCCAGTGCTTCTCATCCCAGTGCTTCTCATCCCTGCTGCTGCCGCTGCCCCGGTGCTTGCTGAGCTCTGGGAGGTGGGAAGAGGGAGAAGGGTCTCGTAGGACGGCTGCTCCAGGGCCGTGGGAGCTGCTGTTGATCTGTATTGGTGACACAGACAGCAGCTGATCTGTACTGGTGACACAGACGGCAGCATTCTCTGCCTGTGCCTCCATGGACGCCTTCAGCCCCTGAACCCCGGAGCTTTGAGGAGCCCTGAGGCAGCTCTGCTGAACAGGGGGTGGGGGAGCGCAGGTGACTGAATGCCGCCTTCTACAGGGGGAGGAAAACTTGCCTTACTGCAAGGAGTGAAGGAGAGAGATGGTGGCTGCTCAGGAATGGCGGAGCTGCCTGCCGGTGTCCCCGGTGCTGCGGCCACATGGCAGGAAGAGAGGATGGGGAAACAAACAGCAGTGCTGGAAGGCACCCGGCCCTGAGCCCACACAGCTGCACAGCGGGGCTGGGGCTGCCTGGGGGGGGGGGGGGGTCGTGGGCCGCAGAGCAGAAAGCAGAGCGGTGACACGAGGACACAGATGGTAAAAAGCCTCTTAACAGTGGCGTTTGGTTGTGTTCTGTTGCAAAGGCTCTGGGTTGTACTGAAGAAGCCTATTTTCTTATATCTGATGTAGAAACTCTATTTTCTTCCAAAGACACTATTTTTGCAGCTGTTTGAAGTTTGTATTTTATGTATGTATTGCAAAGCTTAAAGGAGGAACGTTAGATTTGGAATTGTGTTTAGAGGGGTTTTTGCAGATGCTGGTGTTGACAGTTACATGGAGAAAATAAACTATTTCATGCATCCGACAGCCCTCGTGTTCGGGGAGGGGGGGGGGGGGGGGGGGATTTAATATTCCCGAGTCTGACGGGGGGCGGAGCGCTGGGAGGCGCTGAGCGGAGCTCCGGGTCGACGGAACGCAGCGAGCCCGGCCGCCGAACGGCTCGGCGCTGCGCATGCGCACGGCACGCCCCAGTCGCTCGGGCGACGGCGGGAACGCCACCTGGGCTCCGCCCCCTGGCCGCACAGCCAATCACCGCGCTCCACATCTGCTTGCGTCACCGCCGGGGCAGCGCTCACTGAAGGCCCCCAGCCCGGGGCTGCCCGACGCGCTGCCTGTCTCCAGAAATCCCCGCAGCCGCGATCGTGGCCGAACCGCGACGGCGGCGACCTCGAAGAGGAGGCGAACGGTTTCGTTCCGCAGCTCCGGGATGGTTTTGCTCGACGTCTCCCGCCGCTCGTCCTCCCCCAACCCCGCCGCGGATCCGGCAGCGCGGAGGGCGGGCGCGGCCGGGCCGGGCGGGTCCTGCGCCGCGGGCGGGCGCACGGTGCGTGTATGAGGCCGCCCGCTCCGCCGCCGCCGGCCGCCCTGCGCGATGTGGCTTTGGACGTGGGCCCGGCGCTGAGCGGCCGCGCCGCCGCTATGGGAGCGAACGCGGGCGGCCCCGCGCTGCCCGAGCGCCTCCGCCTGCCCGTCTGCTTCCTGGGTGTCTTCGCCTGCTACTTCTACTACGGCATCCTGCAGGAGAGCATGTGAGCGGGCGCGGGGCCGGCCCGGGACTCGGGTTTTTCCCCGCGCCGCCGGCTCACCGCGTCCCGCTCTTGCAGCACGCGGGGGAAATACGGCGACGGCGCCCGGCAGGAGAAGTTCACGTACGCGCTGAGCCTGGTCTTCATCCAGTGCGTCATCAACGCCGCCTTCGCCAAGCTGCGTGAGTCCGGGCTGCCGGCGGGGCTCCCCGCGCTCCGCGGCTCTGAGCGCCCTGAGCTCCGTCGCAGCCCTGACGCTTCTCCTCCTTCGCTCTCCCCGCAGTGATCCGTTTCTTTGACTCCGCCAGGGTGGATCGCACGCACGGCTGGCTGTACGCCGCCTGCTCGCTCTCTTATCTGGGCGCGATGGTTTCCAGCAATTCGGCCCTGCAGTTCGTCAACTACCCGACCCAGGTGAGCGTCGGCCGCTCCGGGAACGGACCTCCGTTCACCGGCTGGGAGCTGCCGCTGACGGCTGTGGGCTGCAGGTTTTGGTTTTGCGGTCGCTCTGTGGAGGGGCTTTGTTGGCTTTCCTGCAGGAGGTGCAGTGTGTCGGTGCCGGTCGGGTCGCCCTCGTGTTGGGCTCACACTGCAGGCAGGAGGTTGGTGTGCAGGTGGTTAATGTGCTCTTTTTTTCGATAGGTCCTAGGCAAATCCTGTAAGCCCATTCCAGGTAAGCAAATTAAAATGCTTCTTTGCGTGTATTTCTGTGGGTTTCTCGTGTCCTTTGACCGATCTGAGGAGCTTAGCTGTAAAAACAGCGCTGTGTTGCAGGAACGGCAGCTGTGCACCATTCGGCCCCGTGTTCTGTTCTGTGGGCTGCTGTATTCCCAGGTGAGGATGTGGGCTTCATGGTGTCGCTTCTTTTGCAGTCATGCTTTTAGGTGTGACTGTGCTGAGGAAGAAGTACCCGCTGGCCAAGTACCTCTGCGTCCTCCTGATAGTCACAGGCGTGGCCCTGTTCATGTATAAGCCCAAAAAGGGAGCTGGAGGTGACGACCACATCTTTGGCTACGGGGAGCTCCTTCTGGTGAGTGCTGCTGCAGCGCAGTGAGCTCAGGGCTGCCTGGTGGGAGGATGGAGCAGTGAGAGCTTTGTACAGCAAGAGCACCTTAAAGCTGATGTGGAAATGCTTCCATGCAGTGGGTGCCTCATCGAGTTTGAGGGATGCACGTCTCTTTTTGTCTGTTCTGAGGTCGCATCATTGGTGTTTAACAGGTGTTTGGGATGCCTCAAACGAGGGAGGGAGCTGAAGGTCTTCACCCTAGAGAAGGTTTTGCTTTACTCGTATCCCTGTCTCCTTTTGTCAGTTGCTGTCGCTGACCTTGGATGGGCTGACAGGTGTCTCTCAGGACCACATGAGAGCTCACTATCAAACCGGCTCCAATCACATGATGCTGAATGTTAACCTCTGGTCCACCTTGTTCCTGGGAGCTGGTAAGGAACGCCCTGCACAAAGTACGGCCTGCCCTGCAGCGCCCTGCGGGAGCAGCGCCGTGTTCTGCTCCCTGAAGGACTTGGAAACGCTCGTTGCAAAAGAGCTTCAGTTTGGGTGTTCGGTGTCTGGGTGTTCGGTGCAGCTCTTCCGATGCCCACCAGAGGGCGCTGCTTCACACACAGCTTAACTCCCCAGCTGAGCTCCGTGCTGAGCAGCCCTCCGTGCTGCCGGCTGCGTTGGGAATGTGAACTGAGGTTATGCTCCGTAGGCTGAGATGATGCTCGGGTGAATAACTTCTCATCCCGACCCTTCCCGCAGGGATCCTGTTCACTGGAGAGCTCTGGGAGTTCCTGAGTTTCACTGAGCGTTATCCCAGCATCATTTACAACATCCTGCTGTTCGGCCTGACGAGCGCGCTGGGTCAGGTAAACTGCCCTTGTTCTGCAGCCTTCACTGGGGTTTGTTTGCACAGCTGGGAGATGGCAGAGCAAAGTTGCCTCGCTTTCTGTTGCTTTGGTTATCGCTGCTTTCCATGTAGGCTACCACGAAATTAAAATGGTTATATGGAAGTAATGGGGAGTTGAAAAAATAAAAGAACAACCCGAAAGCTGTTCTTTCAGCTCTGGCTCTGTGGTTGAAAATGTGATCCCGGCTGTGTCTTTTTGTGATGAAAAGCACCTGTTTGTTTTCCAGAGCTTCATTTTCATGACGGTGGTTTACTTCGGACCTCTGACCTGTTCCATCATCACCACAACACGCAAGTTCTTCACCATTTTAGCATCCGTCATTCTGTTTGCCAATCCCATCAGCAGCATGCAGTGGGTGGGGACGGTCCTGGTGTTCCTGGGTAAGTCTGGGAGCAGAGCTGAGCTCTTCCTTCCGTTAGCATAAACAGCGCTCAGCGGGGGCAGCTGTAAAAGGTGCTGGTCAGAAAATGGAATTGTGTGGAACGCTTCTGATGGAAGTGTGCTGCAGCTTAGAGCGGGGGAAGAAGAGGAAGCTTTCCGTGCACGCAGATTGCTTTGTCTCTTTGCAGGCCTTGGACTTGATGCCAAATTTGGGAAGGGAGTAAAGAAGACGTCGCATTGAGGAGGCGGTGGATCTGTGCTGTCGGAATGAACTTTTAATTTATTGTCTTGTACCTCAAAGTCTGTCATGAAACTGGACTCAGGATAGGTAATTAGAAGGGGAATGTTTGGATTTTTTTTTTGTTTTAGTTTTTTAATTACGAATTGCTTCAGTTTTAACTGTAATCAAGTATGATGGTTTTTTTCTGTAATCGAAGGTGCAGTACTAGATCCTAGCAGCAGGATGACATTCTTGCCTTAACAGAAAAAAAAAACTTCCTATCTTTATTAAAGAAAAGGAAACAATGGCCTCTTCTCCAGGACTTTGATTTCAGTTCTTGGCTGACGGTGGGGAGGCAGAGCAGAGCTTTCTGCAAGGAGAGGCGGTCAGAATGGCGTTAGCATGGTGCAGCCTGGGGAGGTCCAGGATTAAATGCCTGTGTTGAAGAGGATCCTCTCTCCTGGCTGAATGTGTGGTGATTTTCACAGCGGAGCAGGCAGTCGGACGTTCTGCTGTTAACACAGTGTGCTGCACTGCGTTCTTCACCTGAGCCCTTCTGAACAGGCAGCCCTTGGCGTATGTAAAAACGTACAGGAAATCTGTTGAACCGCCGGGGTTAAAATGAATTCTTTTCATCTCCCCCTGCAGAGGAAGGAACAGGAACCTCTGCCGCTAAACTGGTGCCAAGGTTGTGTGACAACAGCTTCTGAATGTTGAAAGGGCCCTTGTTAATTAACCGCTATCATGGTGAGCTGCCGCTCCTGGGCGCAGGCTGGGTCCCAGTGCTGCGGGGGGAGGAGCTGCTATCAGAACGATGCCTGCAGAGTTGGAGAGCAGAATTCTCCACAGAACAAACTTTACACATGAAAGCACGTTTGCACCAGCTGTCGCTTGGTCTCCATCTGTTCTGTGGCTTTGGCCTTTTGCCCCTCCAGATGGGATCTTGATCTCTTTACTGAGCGGCTGCTGTAAGTCTCCCTTTCCAGCCCCTTCTACCCCCACCTCTGCAGTATTTCTTACAACTTTTTTGGACTCCAATTTGTTTTTCATTTAGTCTGCCTCGTTATCCTGTAGCGCTACTCAAACAACACATTTCTTGCAGAATTAAACCTGAGGATATGAAAGGTTTTGTTTTTTTCTGTCACTCTCACCTCCTTGCTGACTTGTGTTGCCTTAAAGGTCAGATGATAAGTAGCAAACAAATGTGTTCTCAGTAGTAGAGAGCCACGAAATAAAAGCTTCTGTGATTTAACTCCATGGATGCTGCTTGATGAACTTCGTGCTGGCACCTGCTGCCGTATGAAGATCCCAGCTGCCCTGACAACAGTATATTCAAGGTAATTAATTGCCATTTCATAAATGGGAGCAGAAATACTGAATGACTTGTGCTGTGCGATAGATAGCACTGAGTTATGGTGCTGTCTGAGTGGTAAAGGTGTCTTTGCTCTGCAGGACTTGGTGCTGAGGGATATGGGAGAGTCCTTTAAATTCAGCCAGTTCTCAAATTGAGAACCAGCATCAGCAGAAACACTCACAGTTCTGCAGACTCGTTTTGCCCGTTATTTAATAAGTAATCTAATGAGGAATAACCCCCCATCACTGTGCACAATGCAAACAGCTGAGAAATGCCACAAATCACATCCTCAGCCGTGTTCCTCCACACGATCAGGAAAATTATTCAGACGCATCACCTGTTAATTCCCAAACCACCTCTCTGCTCTAGGGAGCCTGCTGCAAATAAAATGGAAATGACTCTGTTTTGATTCCACAGAAGCAGATTGCTTATTAGCTGTAGTTCTTTAGTCGCCAATGCTCCTAAGGACGCGTGTGATCAGAAATGGAGGAGCTGAGACGTCACCAGTCTTTCTCCACTGCTGTCAGGCTGTTGTTTGTGATCTCCCTAATTTGCAGCACCTCGAGCCAAGTTACTTCCTGAGGACTGGCTGAGAGGAGGCACCTTCCAAACTGCTTTGGTGTGTGTGTTGGAAAGACCACAAGACCGCTCTCTTCCTGAGCTTTTCTCCTCTTCTTGCCCTGAGTCCAGCTGTAGCTCTAGAAAGGGTGTCTGATTGGAAAGGAGGAAAAAAAAACACTTAGCATTGCTAAATGATTCCTGAACCGTGGAAAAGAAGCTATCGGGGGCTCAAGGGATGTTTTCTCAGACCAAAGGTCTGGCTGTCCTCTTCCCCGTGCTGCAGCAGCCTGGAGGACTGGCAGAAATTAAACAGCTGGGAGCTTTCTAGGGCCTATTTTCTAAGCCAAGATTCGTCTTTCCCAGTATCTCCAACTTGTCTGTATTCAGAGCACAGACATAAGGATCAGCCTGCCAAGAAGGAAGAAAATAAAGGAGATTTTCTCTCCGATTCCTGCAGGCTGCCTTGACCCACTTTAGCTCTAAAGCCTATTCCTGGTGTGGCTCCAACTTGGTTCTCACTGCACCTCCACATCTTAGTAAGAAATTCTTAAAGCCGGCTCTTGTGCTCACCCTGAGTCTGAATCTTTTGGATTTCCTTGGACAGCTTTGCTGTCTTTGCTCCAGACCTCATGTACTGCGAGATCCCAGAGGAGGCTGCAAAAGCAATTCGAGAAGCTATTTTCAAATCAGCACTGGCTTTTTTCATGGCTGGTTTTAAGCGCTGCCACAGAACAGGTCTCCAGCTTTGAGCTGCCAGGAGGGCTGCTGCAATGGCTCTCCCCAGTGACAGGCTGATTTCCACGTTCTCAGAAGCCTGCCTGGTGGTTTCTGCTGTGTGTTCCTGCTTGACTTCAGCCGTCTCCAGATAAATACAAGGAAACTTCCAAGGGAACCGGGTTTACAAGCTAATGAAGTTCTCATCCTGTGTTACTTTGTATTATTAGAAGCGTTAGCTCCTCTCGGAGGCACCTTTTGCAGAGGAGAAGCTGTTGAACTGTTCTGTTGGCTTTGTTCTTTTTTTTGTAGTGTCTTCAACCCGAGGGCAGAAGGCAGAAATTCAATCAGAATGCTGGGATTTCTGATGGAGTGTAGGAAAGGCTTTCTGTCTTCAACTAAGAGATGAGTAATCAACAAAACAGTTACAGTTTATTCTGGCTTTTCTAGATACTGCATAACACCTGGTGTGTGGCTACGCAAAGGAATCTTTAGCCTAACTATTGCTGTCCAGTTGTGTTTTGTGGTAGCATGGGCTCCGAATTCATCAGAAGTGTAGAGGTGTTGAGGATTGAAGTGCAGCACCCGCGTTCTCTGCCAGCAGTTTGGGCTTTGCCTGTTCTGCTGCATTGCTTTGCACGTCTCTGCTCTTTTAGACACTCCCCAGTTCATCACAGATAAGCTAAGTGAATTACAAAATAATGATTATATATATATATATTATATTCTATATATAACATGGGTTTTTTTTAGGGTGGTGTGTTTGATTTGTCACTTATTTTTCTTTCCCCAGCTGCAAGCAGTAGCTTTATTGTGATAGTGGAATATTTTCCAAAGTGAAATCCGAGGTGTAAACGCTCTTTGCAGTCAGGATGGCAGATGTTCTGAATGCTCACTGTATGTTTCCAGTTGGAGCTGACTTGCCAAGGAGTTACTAAAGCGAAATCTTGAGGCTTGCTCCTTCATTAGCAGATGAGTGGCCTTTCTGTGAGGAGAAGGGAACTGAGTCGAGTAGGACTTGAGTTTAAGTGCCTTAGAAAAAGACCTGCAAGTGCAAAACACGAAGGTCGGACAAATTAGGCAGCCATTCCACCTTGCCTTTTCTCGTTGGGTCTGAAGTGCCGGCCCTGAGTCCCTTTATGAGTCAGGCAGTTACCAGCAGGGGGAACTCTTTCAATAATTTTCAAGAAACATGAGAAGGAAGCAACAAAAAAATGGTCCTTGCCTAATTAGCAATAGGACTGTACTTCCAAAGTCCTTGGTTTGCAGTAAAAGGATAATGTGGAAATCCAGGTCTTCCTGCATTTTTAGTCTGCTTGATTTTTTGACGTTCAGCAGACTATGCTGGAGTTGTCAGAAGCTTTGAGACGATGCCTTCAGCAGGACAGCTCTCCAGTGCAGATGCACACCTATGAAGGTGCGTGTACCTCCTGTCCTGGGGTAACACAGACAGCTCCTTCGTGCACAGCAGCAGCCACAGGCTCTGCAGTTGACGTTTGCAAAAACATTTCTGCCAGAATTCTCCTAGGAACCTTGTCAGTTGATGGTGGTTCCAGGGAGATGAGAGTCACGCTCACACTGAGAATAAACAGCAGACAACACTGCGGCAGTGTTTGTGCCTGTTGTCTCTCCAGGAGGAACTCGGTGATGTATGAGCGAAGAAAGGTGAAGCTTTATTTCATACCTAACTGAGACACGGCGTTCACAGGGGGGAAGGCTTGGCAGCTGCGTTCCTTTTCTTTTCATCTTCCTTGCCTTTATGAGTTCCCTCTGCAATTCCATCAACAGATGTTTTAAAATAATGTTTAGAGTGCATGTAGAAGAGGTGAGATGTACTGTGCGCATGCATGTGGAGGTGCAGTAAGTGTTTAACAGTGCTGACCTGCTGGTTGTGGGAGAGTAAAGACGGGTTAAATGACAAGGTTTGAGGGATACTGAAGCTACCAGTGCTGCTCTGAAATTGATGAGTTACCAGCATTAAAGATACCACTGAAAACAACCCCATCACCCCAATGGTAACGTTAAGAGCAATTGGGATCTGTTCTGTGCCACTCAGTTAAGGCTCAGTGGTTATGTGAGCTCACGGCGGGCTCCACGCGCTCTCAAACAAGAATTCCTATTGGATTTCTCAGACTGAAAAGTACACGAGAATCAGGCATCTATTGGGGAAAAACATGCCAGCTTCAGAGTCCCATTTCAGTGTGTGGAGAGTGTCAGGGCAGGGGGGAGGACGTGTGTCTGGAATAGGTATTCTCATAACGTTTCATAGTTACAGTGCATCACTAACAGCATTTCAGCAGTGGTGAGAAGATGCATGTGAAGAAGAGGAAGGACTGTAATTACCTCAGAGTGAATCTGCCACAGTTGGATGTCACAGCGCAATGAGATGTTTACAGTTTTAAATATTCTAAGGAAAAAAAAAATTAAAATGCAAATGGCATTTAAGGCTGGAGAAATGAAACACTCCAAGGCAATAAAGTCTCAGGCCCCGTGTACATTTAAACAGCAGAGATCGTTATCTCCATCTTCTGTGGTCACGGGTAAAGCAGGCAGCTGAGTTTGTATCTCCTGGCAGTTTGATCGCCTGACACTCATTAGCTAAACTTCTTAAAATCACTTCTCAGAACAATGCAAACTGTTTTCCAGGCAAACACAGCCTCTCTTCATTATTGGCTTTGAAGAGCTGGACCTGCTTTCAAGAAAAAATGTGCAAGTTCCTCCTCTGATTGAAGTTATTCTCAGAACTGTAGTGTGACTTTCTCCCAAGGTCTCGGCAAATCTCATTTAGGGAACGTGATAGGCTGTAATTTGTTAATTTGTTTTACAGTGAACGTGGCAGGAAAGACAAAATCTTGGTCTCAGGATTGAGAAAAGATCTGCCCCTGCTTCCTGCCTGTGTGGCAGTGCAGTAACCCCAGCAGCTAACTGCATTTCTGTATGAACAGCTGGGCTGGAGAGATCTAAAACTCAGAAGACAAAAAGCACAACTGAATGACAATCTTCACTAACGAGGGCTGGATTTTATCAGCTGGATGCTTTAAATTAGTGCCTAGTTTTAACATAAGCTTCATTTTATCTGGTCTAAGGATAATGTTACAAGACCACAATCTGTAGATCTTTATGTACAGTACATCCAAAATATCCAAAAGGGAGAACCTCAATCTGGTCAGGCTTCGTGATTTCTGAATGCTTGGTTTTGAAATCGCTTCTCCAGAAAACAATTTTCCATGCAATAACTGAACGCAGCCTCAAATGAAATTAAAGATTGAGCTACTCATTACTGCCATTCTGGCTGCAGTAACTTAATGCAGTAATAGTCATTGCAGGACTGCTAATGAGAAGGCATAAACAAAGAACTGATTAGCTCTGATTAGTTCTGTAAGAACGTTCTAGAGTAGCATCACTTAAATCAGAGTGCTGGGATTTGTACAACAAAGTGCATGGTAACAGCAAACCTTCACCTTCACTGTGCTCAAAACCAGGCATTGCGAGCTCTCCTCTTCACCAGCATAAAAAAGAAACCAGGCAGCATCAGGAGTCAGAACAAGATGGCAGCTCAGTAACTGAAACACTGAACAACTCTTTCTCTGAGGATACTTCCAGAATCCATACCTGTTATTCCCTGCAAGGTCCGGGCTGCAAAGCACATTTACATTTCCGTCTTGACGTCGCTTTTCATTGTCCTCTGCCTTTTTCTTAGTTGATTCACCTTTTCTTTTCTTTTCTTCCCCAGCTATTTGAGCCCTTTAAGCTCATTCATACTTTCTCTCCGTGCTCCACACAGTGAATCTTACCCTGGATTCCCAAGTCTTTTGTACAATTATCTCTCTGTACCTGCAGAAGTGGAAAACAGCAGTGATAAAAACTTTAAACTCTGTTCAGTCCACTCCCGCTTCTCTACTACGGAAGATTGCTGTGATAACATTGAAGATTGTTTATGGAGAAAAGGTGGTTTGGATGAATTCGAGGAGTTTCGACAATGTTCTGAGCTCCTCTACTCTGCAGGTGCCAGCAGAGTTAACAGCATCTTAGAGAAAGGAAAATAATTTCACAGACCATTAGGGCTGGTGGGAAGCAGCAGGATCAGGTTTTAATGAATACAGGATCAAAAGCATCTTAAAGCAAAACAGGCCCGAAAACAGGAGCAGGCTCATCAGGGAAGATAGGAGATGCTTCTAACGAGAAACAAAGGACCAACTCAAAGACGTTTGGGAGTCAGTTTCTCACAATTGCGCATTTTCAAGTACAATTTACTCTTCTCCAAAATTAGCTTCGATACGTCTCCACTACACGTAGAAACAGCACTACGAACAGATTCCCTGCAATTCAAGCTTCCAAGTCAGAACCTTTCCAAAGGTCAAGATTCTTTACACAGTGTTTGTTTTCTCACAATTAAAACTAGATTTGAATCAGGGCGGCAGTGCCAAAGTTGAACTGTCTTACAGCGTTTTGAAGTCGGGCGAGCAAAGCAGCAGTGTGCAAAGCTCTGGGTCTGCGTGTGGAAGGCAGCTGTCGCACCACCACCAGCAGGTGCTTCTCACAGAGGTGCTGATGGTGGCTGTGTTTTGTAGGGCTGTGATTTGGGCTGTTTGCACGTGGCTGCTCTGCTAGAGCGAATGCATCCTTTCCTGTTCCACCAGACATGGGTGCTGCCGGAGCCACGTGCGGGGAAGGTCAGAGCAAAGGGAAACCACCAGTCTGTAAAGGAGTGCTGGTTCCCAATTCTGTATTTCTAATTATTATTATTTTAATATGAATAAGCTGCTCAACTTCTCTACACTTCAAAAACTTTTTTTTTTTTTTTTAAGGCGAGTTATATTCAACTCACCTTCCTCCTTGGTGCAGCACTGAGGATTAGTTAATTGGTACAACAGCTTGAAGAATGTCTTTAATTATTATTTGATTCACAGTTAAGGAAAAGTCGGAGTACCAGACTCTGCCTAGCTCAGTATTTGCTGTTCTGTTGCAAATTAATTTTTGAGGAAAAGTGATGCAGAAGAAAAACCCCCAGTTTCCTGTCCCTGGTGAATCCTCAGACTTGCTTGGTTCAAAGAAGCCTGGATCTCAGAAGCTTTTCCTTTCATCACCAACCATATCAGCACTTACTGTTCTTCAGTGTGCCCTGCTGGTGCCAAAGCTCGGACTCCTGCAACGAGATAATAACAGTGTCAACTTTGTGCTGGGCTAGGGGAGAAGGTGACATTTTCAAGAGGGTGGAGAAGATACCCAGCAGAAGTCAGCCTGCAGGGGTAACCTATTTGATTCTTAAATGGCTGTGGCGCAGATATTACTATTTCATAATGAAACAACATGAAGTTGGTAATACCAATATTCTTTTTACATCCTAAATCAAACAAACAGTAACCCTACCCGTAAGCCAACAAACGATTCTATTGCTTCTTGTGAATGCACCACAGCGTTCCTTCCGCACTGCATGTGGAAAATGTGCTTCGTGGATTTCTCATCAGCATAAGAAGAGGTGAATCAAGTAACTCGCAGCATTTCTTTGGCTGTTGCATATATAAAAGCCTCATTAAGTCTCCCCAGCGACTGGAGATGGATTTTGTTTAGAATGGTTTTGTTTGTTTTCGTAACAAAGATAGCAAATACGGGAAATAATTAAGTAACGGTGTTTTCAGACTCTCCTGATCATCAGAAGCCTATATGAGATTTTAATTAGTGCTGCATTTTCAATAACTTTGTATCTGTACGTGTTGCAGATTCTTTCCTGGATAACAGGGAGATAATTATGAGAATCCTGTTTTTCAGTCTCTCACTAAAGGGATGGCTGATACATTTAATCATGATGTGGAAATGCTGGCAGCTTTCTCTGACTTCAGCCTCTCTCTAATTACATTTCTAGATTTTTAGTAAATTGAAAGGGAAAATGTAGGAACAAAATAATTAAAACCAAAGAGGAAGTGAATATTAAAAAGCAGGAGCTATTTAAAATTCTCGCACACAACTCCTTCATGGACATCAGTTTAATCAGCTTCTCATGAAAATCAAGCTCACGTTTACACAAAGCACTTCCAAAGCTGATGTACTTTAGTATTCATTGGATCTTTCCATGCTGAAAAAAAAAATAACCTGCCTTGCATCATTTAGGTGATACTGGGACTTATACCCAATACCCACAAAGCCTTTGGGGATTTGGTACTCTCACATGCACGTACTCCCATTAAACTTCCAAGGACCAAACACTACCTGTGCCTAGGAATTATCTGCTAGTAGTAGCACTGAACTGTGTTAAAGATAGAAGGTAGAGCTTGCAAAGGATGACAGCACTTCACGTGATGTCTGCACTTAGCAGGACAGAAGCGACCCTTAGATTGCTTGTTTATATGAAGGAGTGGTGAGATTACATCTTCCTTTTTTCAGATATCCAATTTAATTCTCCACTTCCTGGGAACAAGAGAACTTTGATCAGAAGAATGTAATAAACTGCCAAAGAGGTTGACCTCCCTGCTGCCACGTGACACACAGGCAGCCTTGAATTAAAGGTGACATTCCAGTTTATCATATCCCCCCCCAAAAAAACCTCGTATCAAAGCCCCGCAGCCTCAGAGCGCTAATCTAATGCAGCAGAAGGGGGAAAAAAGCCTTTAGTTTTCTCCAAAATTGGTGCTTTAATTTCCTTTTATGTTTCAGTTAGAGGAGAACAAGCACAGTAGTAGAAATTGAGAGTTTATGTTAGGAACCCAAAAGCCAAAAAAAAAAAAGAAAGAGAATGAAAATAAACTTCTAGGAGAAATGTGTATCCAGAATAGCAATGGTATGACCAATTCTGTACTTCCCATGAGGCAGTTTTATAGCATTTCTTCATTACAGTGCAGCATTACCTGCTGTTTTGTCACCATAGGCAGCAGTTTGTGAAACGAAGGAATGAAGCAGGGTCCAAAAACCAGTCGTGATTTGGATGAGACACTTGCCAAGAAAACCCAGGATGCTGCAGAAAGCGTTAGCAATAAAAAAGGCAATATTGTCTGAGTCAGTAGTGGACAAATGTGGAAGCTCAGTATGTAGGAGCAGTTGTGCTATGAGAAGCTCCATTTTCCATACAAGAATGGAATAAGAAATAAAAAGACAACATATTTTTTGTTTAAGTGTCGTCACATATGAATTTTGCAAAGCAAAATCAACTAAAAACCTTTCTCATTTCAGTCACAAATAGCTTTTTCATCACTCGGTACCACAAATCCATTTCATATCTGATAAAGGAGCGCTGTTTTCAGTGCAGAAGCACACACTTCTAACAGCATTAGCTGTCATTTGGCAGGCTGTGTACTCACCACACACCAGAATATTGGGGAGAATCCGGTGCTGCATCTGAGAACATGTAATGCACTACTATCAGCATGTCATATAAATATATGAAGTGTATACGTATGATATATACACAAAAAATAAATAGATGCAAAGCCTCTCTAGGCAATCTGGTAAAAACATTTCTCACAGTCAGGCTGTATCTCTGTTTTGCTCCACAATGTCCTCACAGAAACACCAAGGTTGGAAAAGACAAGATCATCCAGTCCTCATGTACACAGGCAGCGTGAGGTTTTCCACACAGCTGCTGTGAGGCCTTTCTTAAGCTTTCTGTTTAGGATGAGAGGTTCACAACATTAAATTGCACCAAGGAACTTTCAGGCTGGGTACTGGCAGAAATTTTAGGAGAAAGGTGTAAAACTAAACCACACACCAGCTCTAAGCAAAGCCCTTAAAACCTAACACACCAAAAGAAGCTTGAAGGGCGGTAGGAAGAGCAAACCCCTACACAACACCAAGGCACGACGTCGCCACCAACGTGGCGCCACGCGCCACCTCACCCGACGCCTTCCCGCCTTTTTCCCCCGCCCCTCACGCCGCAGCTCGTCTCGCGCACAGCGCATGCGCAGTGATCCCCGCGGCGGCGGCGGCGCGTCGCTGGGAGGCGGCGTAGTGGGGAGCCCGGATGTGTCAGTGTAGGGCGGTATGAGGAGACCGCAGGGGACAGCAGGCAGTGGTGTCCGTCTCAGGTGAGGTGGGAGGGGCTGTGCGGGGGAAGAAGCTAAAGGAATCGGGTGAGGACTGGAAATCGCCACAGGGACGGGGGGAAGGTAGTGCCGTCCCCTCGCCGCTTACTTCCGAGAGGTTGCGGCGGCCCTGCGGTACTACTGGGAAGTGAGGGACCAACCCAGATCTACCACCCCCCCACCCCGCTTCTCCGCCGGCAGTTTAAATGGCGCTGCGACAGGAGTGGCTCCTTGCCAAATAGTGAGGTATGAAGCGTAAGGGGACTCCGAGTCATACAGCGCATGCGCAACCGCACTGCCAGAAAGTGAACCATCGGGGAGGGCGAAGCAAGCAGGGCGGGGTCGGGCACGCATGCGCGAAAGCTGGATTGGTAGCAAAAGGCGCATGCGCAGGAGGAAGTCGAGGCACTTGACTGGGTCTTGTGTGGGGGGAATGTGCGCGTGCGCAGTGGCCGCGAGCGGGGGGGCGGGGGGTTAGCGCAGTGCGCGTGCGCGTTCGGCAGGGGAGCGCTGGGAACGGCCATATCCTGCTCGTCAGGTCGGCGCCTGCGCAGTGCTCTTCTGCGGGGACCTGCGGAATACTGAGCCACAACGAGCGCGTGGAACTAATTGGAGGAGGAAGACATGCTGCCAAATAGTGAGCTCCAGCTGCTGGTGTTCTCCTAGGGGGGCCGGCTGCGGAGCGGGGGGCAGAGTCCGGGTGTCGCCATCCCCACGCGCCGCAACTGCCGGGGCCGGGCTGCTCTGCCTTCCCCCTGCCGCCCTGAGGGGCTTCTCGGGCTGGGAGGTAAGAGCTGAGAGAAGGGGCAGGAGCTGAGGGCTTGGGGGGGGGGGGGGGG
>NW_024962310.1:629580-694695 GCF_019238085.1 Lagopus leucura | reverse complement strand
AGCCATAAAGGGCTGACAGGTCCCGGCCTGGCGTAGGGCACAGCTGCAAAACGGGAGAGCCCACAGTGCGGCGTGCCTCGTGGGCTCAATGGTGCAGCATCATCGCGCGGGGAAGGCGTGGAGGGCAGCTGGGAGTGCGGACTGAGGGGTCTGGTGTGAGCCCTCAGTCAGCAGGGTCTGCTGGTGGTGCAGCTCGCGGAAAGCACCAGCTTCATTGCTGATAGTTGGTGTTGGAGTGGGAATCCCATGGTGTTCCCAAAGCTGGTTGTGAAACCCAAGTTGTTTTTTTGGGGGGGGGGGGGGGGGGGGCGGATTTCTTGTTTTCTTTTCTCTCACTCACTCTTATTAGGTAGGAATACACATAAGGGAAAAAAATCTTTTCTTGTAATCTTTTATTTTACTTTATTGGTGTTGTTTGATGTGGAACTCTGTAAAAGCGTCGATATTTCACTTTTGTTTGTGTTTTTTGTTTTTTTTTTTTTTTGATAGGACAAGGGGGAATGGTTTCAAACTAAGACGGGGGGGTTTAGGTTGGGTATTAGGAGGAAGTTTTTCACCCAGAGGGTGGTGAGGCACTGGAACAGGTTGCCCAAGGAGGCTGTGGCTGCCCCATCCCTGCAGGCATTCAAGGCCAGGCTGGATGTGGCTCTGGGCAGCCTGGGCTGCTGGTTGGTGACCTGCACACAGCAGGGGGTTGAAACTGAGTGATCATTATGGTCCTTTTCAACCCAGACCATTCTGTAATTTATAAAGCGAAACTCTTCGGTTGTTTAAAAAAAAAAAAAAAAAGCCACATTAGTGAAACTGTATGAGTAAAACAACATAAAACCAAAGGAGTGAAGCATATAACAGGGTTGCTTCTTTTTCGGTGACATTTTCTAACCTCTGGTTAGATTTCCTTACATCACTTGTTCCATTATAACTTGAATAAAAACTACCTTTTATTTATGGTACTTTGTTACGGATGGGTGCTGGTGTCAGGACAAGCAGGAGTACATCAGGAGTTGTCATCCTGTCTCTGTATCCGTAGAGGACAGTCATACAAAACAACTGTACCTGCCTTGAGATGATAAAAACTACTGCCAAGTGTGACATCCTGATTTAAAGCTCAGCATCCTTATCGCTGTTGGAAGGCTACATGTTGCCTCCCCAAAAACCTCCAGGATTTGCAAATAGCTGCAGATAATGAATGGCATGAAAGCAGGACAGCTGTGTTTTGCCTCATGGTCTCAGTGAGCGGCTCCCAAATCGCAGTGGAGCCTTTTAAAAAACCAAAACGACTCCTTTTGCAAGTGGTCTTTAATGCGGAGATGGTATCAGTGCTGGCTCTGTTGTGGGGTGTTAGACCTGAGGAATATTAAGAACAATTCCATTCACCAGAATTTCTTCTGTTAGTTTTCCCTGAGCCTGTTTGACTGGTGGGGTGTGGGTGGTGGGGGTTAATTTCTGGACGGAGCTGCTGTGAGCACCGCTGTGAAGCCAGTTTGTTGCCCTGTGTGATTTTTCCAGACACTTCAACGAGAAGAGGGACTTCCCAGCTTTGTTCTTGGCACACCCTTCTGTTCAGTGTCGGGCTGTTCTGCTGCTGGCCTGTAAACTTGGAACTACCTGCTTTAATTCCTGTTCCTTCTGCTTGGCACACAGCTGGCAGAGATGTTTTGTTGTTGTGTTATCAGGAGCTGTTGCTGGGTTGTCAGTTGCATTCCTAGGCTCACATTTGGAAGTATCTGCTGTAATTTTGTTAAATCCCCTCTCTCCTCCTACTTCTGGCATAATTCTCTGCTCAACTGGAGTATTATATAAGATTGTGCTGTATTGCTCCTATCTCCTGTTGCTGATATTTTTTTCTGCTCGGCGCAGAGAGGAAATAAAAAGAAAAATAAATAAAAACCAACATCTTTTTGCTGTAAGCCTTTATGGAGAGAATTTTGAAGGTATCAATTCCTGGTTCTCAGGTGATGAGCTGCTCCCCCATTCTGTCTTGTGCAGAATACACAGACTTAAAGCATCTGTCCCAAGATCTGGAAACACATGACAGTGCAGGAAACCAGCATGGGATTAAAACTCATACTTTAATATGCTTCCCTTGAGAAGGAAAAGCTGTTGTTTGTATAAACTGTATCTGTAGGTACATTTAGTACTTCTTCCTCAGTTTCTGTTCTCAGGTGTCCTTTTACTGAACTCTCTTTTGGAAGGAAGGAGTTGAGTGATTCTGGAATTCTCCTCTTTGCTGATATGCATACCTGAATATTGCAGCATCCGTCAGATGCCCTTTGCTTCTTTCTTTCCCCTCTGCACTTTTAGGACAAGAAAAAAAAGATGCAGAACCACTGACTGTGCAGCAAACACCCCAAGAAAACTCAGAGTTCATTTTATTCTGAGTCAGCCCTTTGGCTGCAGGCAGGAGTGGCACTGCTGTGTTCCATGAGACGTAGTTGGCCTTACAGCTCTTCAAGTCATATTCAAACTGACAAATGGAGATAACCTGTTTGGCCTTTCGGAGCCTGTGTTGTGGTGGTTTTGGATGGCTGTGCACTAGGAATATGGCTTTTGCTGGCGCTGTGGCTTTGTGTGTCGTGCATTTAAATTGGGCTGATGTGAAGCTTGGGCAGTGAATCGGATCAACTAGTGTCAGTGCTAGAAGACAGAGGCAATATCTGATAACAAATCATTTACCTGCAAAAAGGAATGTCCTTGTATATGTCTGTAGGTGTCTCATATACAGAGTGCTGGAATATTCATTTGAAAATATGCTAGTTTTTAATGCTGTAGGACCTCATAAGTTTAGTAATAATGTTTCTAAAAGTATGCAGGAAGGTTTGGAGCTCGGTACACTTAAATTTATTACATATTGAGAAACATTTCGTGGCGTTGGATGTGTAAATTTATGTAGGGCGTGTAGCTGGATGCTGGTGTACTTAAACTGCTGACTGCTGGTTGGAGTTGTGTGAATCACTGCTCTTTCTTTGGAGCTAACGTGGCACCCTTTCACTTACAGCTGGAATGCTTTCCTGTGTGACAGCAAACACAGCAATACAGCATCAGTCTGAAAAGCCTGATGGGAGCTGCACAACTTTGAGCATTAAACTCTTATGACTGTCAGTGTGCTGGGATGGTACCTAGAAGTTCATGAAAAGATTTCTTGCACTTAAACAGCAATGTGTAGTTGTTCAGATTGGGTTTTTTTTCCTCTTTTCCATCACAACTAATTGTCATATTTCAATAAACAGGCATCTCTCAAGTGTGTGTAACAGCTGAGCATCTCTCTAGGGCTGTGGCAAGTACTGATATTTAAGCAGAACAACCTGGAAGATGAGGGTGGCCAGAGAGGAAGTAATGGATCTCAGAGCCAAACAAGAAGTAAAATTTTGCTTGTGGCACTCAATCAGGTGCAGGATTAATTAGCGTGGATGTAGTTACTGTTCTGCACTCATTCTTTTCTCATTGCTCAAAAAATTTGCTCAGCAAATCATGAATGAGGTCGTCATTGTACATAGCAGTGGTTTACTTCACTGAGGGCCTTCACAAGATTATCGAGTTTGTTTTTCCAGCTTAGGCTTTAAAACTAGCGAGGCCTGACTGAAATCTTCAGCTCGTTCTGAGTTTTGGTTTCAAATAGGGGATTTGCCTTTGTCTGCAAGGAAGCTCAGAGATGCTTCTGATGAGACTGGAGAGCAGGTGGAGACAAACACCCTCAGTCTGGGGCTGCTGTAGAGCAATGCAGAGGAGCTGCCTGGCTGCCTCCCAAGAGTCGCTGCATAAAGAGGCTGGAACAGACGCTGCCTGCATTGATGTAAAAGTTTTCAGTTAACTTGGCTGTAATCATGCCTACAGATGAACTGTTTTGTCTGTTACAGAGTGTTGCCGTATATATATTTTAAACCCTCTGAAGAATCTATTATCTGATGGTAGAAGCATCACACAGTGTTCCCTGTGTGCGCAGAGAGCAGCTGCTGGGGCTGCCTGTCCCGACCGATGCTTCAAAATGAGAACAGCTACACTGGGGCCTTGGTTTCCTCACTTGCATCTCTGTAGAAGTGTCTGACCTCAACAAGTTGTGATTAAAAACCACACACGTCACTTTGATGGATTTCCTAGAAGTACTTGTGGCCGGTGAATGAAATTTGGAGAACCGTATTTCATTGCTGCTTTGGAGATGCAGGCTGTTTTCTTTAGGTTTCCTGTTGGCTTCTGGTTCTGTTGCTGCTTGTGAAGAAGAATACAGTGTGTATGGGCATTGGAGTCCAGAAGCGTTGAAAATGGCTGTTGTGGTGAGTTTTACCTTACAGCCCTCTGCTTTTGCAGCAAGTGGGATTACAGGGAAATGGCCCAAGTTTAAATGTCAGAAATATTTATTCAGCTGCTTCCTGAAATGTTCTGCAAGGTGCTGGTCTGAGCTGGGAGCCCACCTTACCGGAGCTGAAAGAGATAGGAGTCCTGATGCTGCTTGATAGCTACAAATCTTAACTTCTATCATTTGATTTGTCTCTTGTAGCAGGTAACTGATATTTCTCTTCTGGATAATATTACCCAGCAGCTTACTGAGTTTTGCTGTTGATGGGGAAAATAGTAGGAAGGCTTCTTTTAGTGTTATTTCCAATGGTGGAAGGGGAACCAGGCAGGAATGAGAAGCAGCATTAACTGTGGTTTCTGTGAGCCTGGGTTTTAAGCAGCTTATGGAGGTGGCCCGTTGTTGCAAGAAGGAAAACAAATTTATGTATCTTCTGGGAATTTTTGTACCCTTTTATATTTTCCCTTTGTTTTTAAAAGATTCCATAAATAGCTTATGCCAACATCAGCTCAGAATGCATGACCAAAACAAAAAGTTCGTTCCCAGATATTTCCTTTGGGAGTTTGCACTGGAAACACAAATGAACATCAGTGCCAGGAGTGCACCTCACTGCCCTGCTTCCCCAGTGCCACTGATACACAGAGATCCAGCACTGCCCCTGGCCCTTCTTCCCTCTATTAGAAATGCACTAAATATAGAATCTCGGAGCTACCGACATTTTTCTTTGTTCTTTGTCTCACTAATTAGATAATCTGGGTTTGAATGGTGAGGATATTCAAATAGGGTGTAGGCGAATGCTGTGATTGGGTTATTTTCAGTGTGATTTATGGTCAGCTGTGAGTGTTTTGATGTTAATGTGAGTTTGGTTATTAAAGTGGTGCTAAGCAGCACCAGCATGCCTTATTGAAGTGGGTGTGATGAGCTCTCTAGAAAACACAGCGCTGATTCATGAGGAAAATGAAGCTGTTTTGGAACTGGAAGTTGGTTGGGATTTGGTTCTCATTTCCTTCTTCTATTTTTGCCTTTTCATGTTGATGTTTGGTCCGCTCACAGAAAAGCAAAGTGAAAAGAGAAAGCAAAGGACTCTTCCTGCCCATGCAGATACGTGTGGGAGAAGCATCACCCAACAGGACAGGCAAACAGGAGTTTCTGCAGTGCTATTTATGACCTGTTAGCAATAAACTCTGGAATGAGCTTTCTACTGAAATGAAGCAAGCTGCTGGCTTTATTTTCAGGCATCTCCAAAAAGGTGGGATTTCACACTGATTTCTAAGGGTGGTTTCATGTGAGCTCTCTTTGGCACTCACTCAATCTTTATGTTTAGCAACGAAAGTAATTCTTACAAGCATTTGGAAGTCATGCTGCAATTACAAGCAGGTGAGAGCACCCAGTAAATGGATGCCATGTTTTTGCCACGTGTTGTAATCTCTAAATTTATTACTTGAAAGCTCAATTTCCAGAATAATAATGACAGAAACAGTATTCCAGCTCAGGTTGATTTTTCGATGAGCTCTTAGGAATATTAATGCAAGATGGCAACTGGAAAACATTACATGAAGACTGCCAGATGTTCATATTGCTGGGAAGTTGATCTGAATGAAAGGTTTTGGAGGGGATTTTGGTCTTGGTGGCTTGCAGGAGATCAGACCTGCAGTCCCATTGGAGTGTTTCAGTGCTGCTTGGTACAGTGCACCAATGCATCATCTAAACTGAAAGTGTTCATAGGCAGTAACAAAATCTTCCTTTTCAAAATGAAGAAGGCAGAAATGTGCTCCGTTCAGGGGTTGTGGAAGCCTGAAGTTGGTGCTGGATTAACGAGTCTTGTGATGAGAGGAAGAACGGAGGTGAAAAGCACAGTAAGAGGAGGCTGCTTGCTTTTAAGAACGCGATTATTTCTGCATGTGGATGTGATTCTAACGTACTTTGGGTAATTTCTAGTTGGGGTGAGGTGTGATTACAGGGGATGCACTTTTCTGCATCCATTCAAATGCTATTCACAGCAATCTCAGCAGAATGGCAAAGCTGCAGCTTAATTTAATGACTGCAGAGCAGAAACGTGGAGGATTTGTTACAAAAGGAGATGGTTATCTGGAGGACTCTTGGCTGCTTTTTACCCCTGACTTCATCCATCTTCCTTGGTTTTGGTTGTTTGGTATTTATCTGATGTTTGGAGAGGAGGGGAATGGCTGGTAGATGGTCTCTAACTAATGTTGGTATTTCCTTGTTTTGTTAAATATATGTAAAGCTTGGGATTCTCCTTACAATGCTGACGTTTTGCTGGCAGTGCTCCCTGTTTCATTTCCTCTTTCCTTTCCCATCCTCTAATAGTTTCATACAAATGATGGCTTCTATAGATGAACCAACTTTTTTCCTTTTTTTTTTTCTTTCTGCTTTGTAACAGAAGAATGAATTTATGGGAAAAAAAGAGATGAACATTCCAAGAATGGAAAAAATCCCTTATTTTTGGAATCTTTTGAAGTGGAATTGTAGTGACTGAGTTCTGCTGTGTTATAACTATTAATTGTGTAGGAAATAGGGGTTTTCTTTTGGCTTTTTTTCTTTGTGTGTTTTCTTTTTTTTTAAGAGAACTGACTTGCAATGAATTATCTGGAATAAACTGGATGGAGGTGTGTGTCTGTCTGCATCAAAGTCATCTTCTCATGGGGTGTCCAGAGGGCCTTGTTGTGACCTCGTGAACTTGGGTGTAATAATAACTTTGGTGTAATAGCATGAAATGGAAGGCTGTATTTCTTAGTTTAGATGTCCATCCAAGTTCCTGAATGCTGCTGATGATGGGGGCAGCTTGCAGGCAGAATTGGGGCTGATAAACGGTGGCTTGAAGAGAAAAGCACAGACGTTCAGCTCTGGGAGAGTTCTCCTGTTCTGTGTTCCAGCAGACCAGGTTATCTATGTGTTCTGCATCCCAAATGAGACCTTATGGGCTTCTCAGCCTGTTAAGCATATTCCATTGGATGCCAGTCTATTCCTTCCCATTTCTCTGCTGCGATGGAGATTTTTTCCTGTGTTATTTTCTAACTGTATTTGACACAAAGCTCCGTGTGTCACTGAGTTGATGGCACTTAAGGAGCAGTGTCCTCTACCACCACTGGGCAAGCTCTGTGTTCCCCTGGGCCCGACTTCAGCCTGCCTTTGGAGCACAGCGAGGTTTCCTGCTGCAGTAGGGTGTGATGTGCTGGCTGTAATCTGTGCTGGCTGTAATCAGTGCTGCTTGGCAGCCATTAGTGCAGGCTGGGAGTGCTTTGCTGAGCCCATAGTTGCTTCCCTCTCTGATATTCCAAGCAGGAAAAGTGTGTCCTCTTTAGCAAACACATTAAAATCTGAAAACTCTCCCATCCACCGCTTAGATGGCATTGCACACCACCTTGCTCCTTCTGTGAACTTGCCTTTTCTCCTCCTCGATGGCAGCAGATTGAATCCTCCCGTTGTCCTTTCCAAGGCTGTGAGGAATGCAGGAAGATAATGGTCTTTTCCTGTGCTTCCATTACTCATCCCACTTGTTTTACTGCTTCTGTTATCTTTGTCTCACTCCTTTTCTCTGCATGTCCTGCTGCTTTTGGGCAGTTTGGCTCTGTTCTTGGGTAGTCATTGATAATGTTGCTTGTCTGTTAAGCAAACAGCCATTTTTGAAGCAGTTAATTGAAGGACGTTTGTTTTACAGACACTCACTGAATAATGCTCTCAGGAAAGGAATCTATTTGAAATTTTCTATTGTAAGCTACTGGTTCCTTAAAAAGGTAATTAACTTATCTGAGAAGAAATTAATCTTTGGCAAAATTGAGTCACTTTGAGACCTGGTCTGGAGTTACTGGTTGAGCTGATAATCCTCAGCTCTATTGGGTCAAATCTCTGCTGCTGTTTTGACTGCTGGTCCCTACAGTGGATGGAGTTTTGAACTGAGATGTCTGGGTATGGCTGCTAAGTCAGGAGGTAATTAGTAGGACAGAGTGGCAATGGGACATTTCCTGTGCTTGAGAAGGGCCTGGTGTGGCTCTCATTCTGAGAGGAAATTTCTTCATCTGGAAGTGGTTGCAAATGAGGTGAGAATTTACTCTTTCTCATTTTAAAAATAACAGTAATGCAATAATTGTATGCCAAAAACAAGTGCTGTTTGTGATGGTATCCCAGAAAGTGAGAGACTTGCAGGCTGTACCTGGCCTACTAAGGATCCATGAGATAACACTTTGGTTTTTGTTTCCTGACTTGATATTTATCCCTTTGAGTCTGTCCTGCCTTTCCTGGCCATAAGGAATTCTGATATCCATACTGTTTACAAAACGTCCTCTTAAAACCTCTGCCTGCGCCGCTTTCTGATCTGCTCCTGCTTCAGAGGTGCCAGGCTGTTACTCAAGGCGTGTGAGCTGGTGAGGCATTAAGTGCTCATGAGCAAATAAACACAGGGGGAGCCTGCTGCTTTCAGAAACTGCATGCATGGAGTGCATTAAGCCAGCTGTTGTTCCTTTTTAAAATGTGTTTAATATTGGTCCATACCAGAAGAGCTCGTCAGTGTTTGAGGGTGGAGTGGCACACAGACGTTTCTGAGGCTGTGTTCAGTGAACCTGCGTGTGTGCTTGGTAAGCAAAGCAAGTGGCAAATCTTTCCTTGCCATTTTTACAAAAAAAGATAAGAAAAGAAAAGGAGATTGCATTTATTTTATTATGGTTTGAGCTAGGGATATGTTCTGGTTTAACTTTTTTTTTCCTCATCTGTATTAAATTGCCTCCCCAAAGGTCTGCAGAAAGCTTTGACACACTGTGCTGGAAGTATTTTCCAAATAATAGGAAATCTCTAAAATCTGGGCCCTATGTCTCCTCTGGGCCTTTCTAAAGGGGTAACGAATGACGTGCTGGCATGCAGCAATTCTATTAGCACGCTGTCACAACTTTTATTACCACCTGCCTGTCCAAACCATCTGGGAGGAAAGGACATCAGAGATACAAGTGACAGTTACTCATAGGAAATTAAATAGTCTTGTGTGTCTGAAGCTCAAGCACTTGTCCAGCCTTTAGAGCACAGCTTTCTACAACTTCTGTCCTGAAGTGAGGTGCAGGTGATACTTTGAGACGTCTTAAAACCCAGTGGAAATGCAGAAAGTATCTGTAAAACTTTAGATTTTTTTCTTCAGGAAGTTTCAAAACCTCTTGATTTCCCATTATGTGACTGATGGCTGTGGTCTTAGGGAGTTTGCTCCTTGGACACTGGGGGGGTGCAGGGTTATGTGTGCATCCAGGAAAGTCCTCAGCATCTCAGGGTGCTCCAGCAGCCGTGGTCAATGTGCCATGACAGCATAGGAGCAAATGTCTCCTCGTTAATCCCTGATTTTGTGCCAGAAGTGAGGTGTTACCACTAAATTTAGTGTGTTTGAGAAAGCCAAAAGACTCCAGTGGGTCTCTGTGATCACCTTCAGTGTTAATTTTGTTACTTGATTGATTCAGTGCACTGGCAAGCCAAAGCTTTCCTGCAGAAACCTGCCTGGTGTTGATAGGTCTCTGATGTGGAAGTAAATCGGGCTCATCATCTCTCTGACACCAGTGCAGGTGAGCAGCTTTGTGACATCACTGCACAACAGAAGCCTGGTGTTGCCATGCAGTCGTGGCTGATGACTTTCAACTCTTGGAAGGTATCCTGTAGTGATCAGCTGTGCCTGAATCCCTGCAAGGAGAGAGAACCAAGCAGGTTTGGAGCTCTGGGCTTCAATTTTGGCTAGGTATGTCGAGCAGCAACCGTAGTACTAGGAAATGAAGGAAAAAACATCATATTCCGTTACTGAGCTGTCTTTCTTCTTGTCAGGCCTTTCTTTTAGGCTTAGCATCTCATTGCTCTGTGTGCAGACAGGTTGCACTCAGTGAACTTAGGACACTTCATGCTTTCACCAGTTGCTGTTCTCCTCTGGTGGTTGTGTTTTGTCCCTGTTGTTTGTGCCTGTGTGACTGGGAAACCTGTGCAGTGTAACGGATGGGTACAGTAATGTAAATGGACAGGAACGGAGCAGTAAAACAGCCTGAGTGTGGAGTTGAGTGCTTCTGTGAACCCAGAGGGGAAGGAAAGGATCTTGGGTCTCTCCTGCCTGTCAGCTAAAACAACAGAAAGGTGTTTCTCCCCAGCCATGAGGAGCACACGGTGCGTTGTCTGCTGCTTGTGCTGCAGTTCCAGGTTCTGTCCATCCCCAAATCCCGTGGCTGGAGATGGTGAAAGAGAAATGCCTTTGGAGACATTGCGAGTGGAAAGGCAGTTCAGCCACGTATTCACATCTAGAATCTGCTAATTTGGGCTTAGTTTGAACGGCACAGTGGTTTAATTGAATTTCTTTGGAGGTAATTTTAAGTTTAATGTAATAAAACCTGCAGCAAGTGCCTAAGGTGAATACCGACATTGCCTTCTTAGAATGTTGTTTTGTTTAAGCCTTCTCCTCATTGCGTATCCACAGCACAAACTGCAAGTGCAAAAAGTTGATGAAGCAGAGGTGGTTTGACAGCAGTGCCAGGGGTTCAGGTCTTTGGCAGTTGTTAGGCCTCAAGTTTTGTTCTGGGAGATGCATTTTCATTGATTAAATAGGCAGCTCTGCAGGGTTAAATGTGTATTTCTAAGCAACTGAAAGTCAGTATCTCTCTTTCAGCGGTTACGTGAACTCATTTGTGGTTTTCTAAAGGAAATTAAACCTGAGGAAAAGGGGGGGAAAAAAACCAAATCACTCATTTTTATATTACAGATTAGATTATACCTGTGTGCCAGTGTTGTCACATATTTTCTGCAGGTCAGCATAACTCAAAACCCAAGTAAATGACACCCAACTGAAGTGCAGACCGAGGGGAGCCTTTCTTAAGAGAGGTCTGGTCTGCTGGTGTGAGACTTGACATGAAAGTGAGGAGTGAGTATGGAATTCAATTGGTAGCCTCAGGGTAAGCAGTAAATCCCAAATGAAGTCAGTGGTCTCCTGGTTTTGGACTCCTTGGAGGAAATGATAGGCTGGGTTTATTCCTATGAAGAGCTGGCATATTGAAAAAATAAGTGGTGATGGTATATTGCCACCTCAGGAAACATATGGGAGCACTCCTAATGTTTTGGTGTATAATACAACCTATTTTGAAGGCGTGGGGAGAGAGAAACAACGTGAGAAGCATGATTGCTTTAACTTGCATGCAGTGAGTTTTAGCAGCGGTCGGGACGTTTTTTTCTTCGTTATTAGTTTTGGTTTCATTTTTTTTTGTTATTGTTCTCCTTTCTTCTTCTCCCAGTGTGAAGATCTAGCATAACTTTCTTCCCCTGAGTTGTGACGTTCTGTTTAATCTTCAAACTGGCGATGTCAAGGGTGCCAAGTCCTCCTCCTCCGGCAGAAATGTCGAGTGGACCCGTGGCAGAAAGCTGGTGCTACACTCAGGTGAGACCGCGCTGCGTTGGGCTGTGCTCACTTAGAGCCTGCAGCACGAGGTTGGTTCAGAACAAACGGAGGGTCCTGGGGTTTCAGAGAACGTGGGATTTGCTAAGGCTGAGTGTTGCCATTCACCATGGCAATGAGAAGTCATTGTTCTGTGGCACCCGTGTTGGAGGGTGGATGTGTCAGGAGGAGTTGTGGTGGTGCAGCTACTGCTGCTAGCTATTTCCAGACTCTTCCCTCGTGTCTGGAGGTTACTTGTAACGCAGGTGATTCTGTGCGACGTCCAGGATTTCAGTTTTTGTCTTTTAAGACCTTTTGTCTTCTATGACCAGTGTGAAAGTGAATGGTCCTTAACCCACCTCTTATTCTCGGTTTTAAGATTAAAGTGGTGAAGTTTTCCTACATGTGGACCATAAACAACTTCAGCTTCTGCCGAGAGGAGATGGGTGAGGTGATCAAAAGCTCAACTTTTTCGTCTGGAGCCAATGATAAACTCAAATGGTAAGGAATACAGAAGTGAGGGTGGCTGTGTTTGTACAACGGTGTGGAAGAGTTTGGGGCTCTGTAGCAAAGAAGTATGTTTAAAAAAAATTAAAGAAAAAAGAAATAACCTTGTGCTGCATGCAGATTCTGGCTTCCTTGGATGTACAAAATACAGAGAGTGTTGTTGCTTCAGCACAGTGTTTGGACATAGAGCAAATGTGAGGATCTGACCATTAGAAATGTGCTTCACATAATAGAAAACATCAGAAGTTGTAGATGCTGCAGCTAGAAGGGAGACTGCATCCTGCCTCAATGCAGAGGCAAAGCATGGAAGATTAATAATCTGTTATAAATTATTTTCTGTCTTAAATGACTGATGTTCATCTTGGCAAGCTCTTGGAAGCCAGTGAGAATCTACAGCCAGGGCTGTAAAGCTCTATTTCAGCCTCCCAGTTTCAGCCTCCCTCACCACGTTGTTAAAAAGCTGATTTTCACACGCACTCTTAAATTCTCTTTCCTGCAGTTTCAGGCTATTTCTACTGTTACTTTCTCAGCAGCTTTTTATATATTCAGAGCCTTACAATAGTTCCTTCTATCATCTCTGTATTCTCTATTTCCATTTGCCCAAGAGTTTCTGCTTGTTTTTTTAAAGACAACATTTTTACCCTTTTAAACCTTTCCTGTTTTCCCCCTGGAAATGTTTCAGCATTTTTATTTAAATTTCCTTAGTCTAGATAGCAGCAAGCTTTCCACTGCCTTATTTAATTTAGGGCTGTGTGTGTGCGAGATATGATTTGTGTTCCCTTCCTTTGGGTGGCAGACCTGTGCTTTCCTCAGACTGCTTTTTGTTATTAAATTACTTCATTTTCCAACCTTTGCAAGTCAGATCTCCTTCTCATGCCTTGGTCTTTCTGATTTATTTACTTTTTTTGGTCACTGTGTTTAAGCTGCTGGTTGTTTGGCCTGCTCTTTTTCTCCCTGCTTGTGACATTCTGTCTAGTTTCAGATCATAGAACTGCTTATGAGTAGCCTTTTCCTGCATTTACTGTCTTTTCTTAACCAAGGAGTAATTTGTTTGGATTTTTTTCCCTAGCTTTGTTTTTGAGAAGCTTTCAGCCCTCTAGAAATCAGGTGTTTCCTCTGAGTTGCTTCCTCTGCGATTTTAACAGTCAGTTCTTGGGAATTTTGCACTTCTCTGAATCTTTAGCTTCTATTCTGCTATTTTTCTGTGGAAGTCGTCATGCACAGTGCTTTTTGGTGTGTGAAATTGCATCCCCATGTATACCTGCACTCTTCCCAAGCCCTGTGTTTGTTTGTTTTTAAATGATTTACCCATGCTATTAGTAGGGTATTGATATCTGTCTTGGAAGATGTAGCCTGAGGCTGACTGTGAAGCACAGTTCCACTCCGTTTAGCTGTCTGTTATTTCCTTGTGGTTCAGTGGTTGGTAATCAGGACTGTACATTTTATCATGAACATTCCACCTCCTTCGAAAGCTGTGGATGACCTGCCAAAAGCTGCTCCTGCTCTTATTCAGCTCTCTTCTTCTGCAGGTGTTTACGTGTGAACCCTAAAGGCTTGGACGAGGAGAGTAAAGATTATCTATCCCTCTATTTGTTGTTGGTGAGCTGTCCGAAAAGCGAAGTTCGAGCAAAGTTCAAATTCTCCATCCTGAATGCTAAAGGAGAAGAAACAAAAGCAATGGGTGTGTAAAAACACTGTCTGTCTGCAGGGGTCGGTTGGTTTGTCTTTTGCTGTTTGATCAAGCAAGTCGTTGAGCTGCTGTTTGAAGCACTGTGTCTTTCTTTCAGAGAGCCAGCGAGCGTATCGATTTGTGCAAGGCAAGGACTGGGGATTCAAAAAATTTATTAGGAGAGACTTTCTTCTAGATGAAGCCAATGGACTTCTTCCTGATGACAAACTCACTCTATTCTGTGAGGTAAGCCTTCGTCTGCTGCTGAAAGAATAGCAGTTCCATTAGCTTCAGGTAGATGTGACCTTATTTTTCATCATTGCTTTTAAGGCGTCAGTGGAGTCAGGAGGAGCAGTGGCTGTTTATTTAACACTTAGATTTTATTTGTGTCTGCTTGTGTGTGCGCCTCTGTCTGGGGTGGCTCTTTCTTTCTTTCTTTCTGTGAGTGAATCATTGCATTTTACTTTCATTTGTTTTTCACTACTTTATACGTCTTTTACCCGTGGTGACAGTAGAAATTAAGCACATTTGATTATTACTTCCCTACCGATTTAATAATAATAACCATCCCTAATTTAAGATTCACTTAGGTTAATAACCAGTGCTAGCTGTATAGTGGAAATTGTCATGCCTGGTACTTGTCCTCTGAGTAAAAAGGACAAGTTTTCTTTATTTTCCTGTGTCTGTATATCTTACAGAAACAAAAAGCTAAGCTGAAGGAATTCCACAGTCACCACAGCTCTTGTTTGTTGTTTTTTCCTATAATTTTTCTACAAAACACTCAGACTTCACTATTTGCAGATGAGGGTGCAGTTATTTCTAAAGATAGATATCTATGTTCAGAAGCCTTGATGGGGAAACCTAAACTTCCTAATTTAGTGTCTCCCGAGCTTTTGGTGTCTGTTTCTCTTGTCTTTTTAACTGCAAAATCCCTCCTGTAGCTGTGATTCTTGCCAGAGCACAGGTAGAAAAAGCTGTCCTGTCTTCAGATCTCCTGCAGGCTGTTTTGTGGGAGTAGAGTCTTTTCTTTTGCTATGTTTTCTTCCAGGATTGCAAGGAGTGCTTCAGTCCAAACCATTTGACAGCCATTTGGTTATGTTGTTTGGTTTTGTTTTGCTTGTTTTGTAGCTTTGCCTGGCCATCATAAATGTACACATACCTAATTTAGCAAACACCTCCTGATGGATTTGTATTCATTCAGTCATTTTGAACCATTACTGTCAAGGAGGAAGCTCTTCCTTAACACTGATAGCAATGTGGGGGAAGGAGAGAGCAGTGTCTTGGGTGACACCTCCTTAGGTTTGGCAGTTAGCCTTTCTTTCATGATAAATGAGCCACAGACCTCAAAACTGTGGTGGTAACTCAAGAATTAATGCTGGAGAAGGGAAATCCACCAGCCGTGCTGGCAGCCAGAACCATGTCAAGTCCGCTTTCTATTGAATTACTCCCTTCAGATGCTTCAGCTCAGCATTTTTGTTTGTTCCTCGTCCAGAACAAACCCACTGCTTGCTTTGCCTGACCTGGATCTGGATATCTTCTGTTTTTCTATTTCGGTTTGTTCTGTAGCTTAGTATATATAAAAAGTCTTAAGTTTATATAGTGATATTAGAGGGGAAAGCCATGCTGTTTGGAAACAGTTTGGAGAGAACTTTCAACAGCTTATTTTTGTTTTTTAAGTCTTAGGATGTAAACTAGTGTACCATATGTTCTCCTAACACTTCTCTTCTGGCCGCAGGTGCCAAGTGGTGCTGCTACATCTGTACCTCCAACAAGCATGTTTTGTTAGCAGCACTTGATGAGACACTTGTTATTTGGAGATATATTGGGGTTTTCTATAGACCAAAAGGTTGCTGAGCAACTCTGCTACGCCTCCTCTCTTTGCTTTACAAGACTTTAAAGGAAGGAGCCTTCTGCACTCTGCACAGGGCAGCTCTGAACTCGCATGATGTGTTGCTGAAGATGCTGTTACAACAGAATGCTGATCATTGTCAATCATTTTTAGTCTGACCTCATTTGCTTACAGTTTGGAGATCCTTCCACCTCTGTTATGCAGATGGGGTTGATTTGCTCATATCCCATCTGCGTGACTAATTGCTGTTCTAAGTTATATTCCAGCATTATAGGTGAACGAGATCTGATGAACCTAAAAAAGAACAGAGTTCCCAGAGTTACAGCAGTAATCCTCCTCTGAGCAGCTGGGAATTCCCTTGCTAAGTCGTTGAAAATAACTTAAGCAAAACTAGCTGCTTTGGCACCAGAGTCTGGTCAGTGCTTCAGGTCTACCAGTCTAAACTCCTGTGAAAAGCCACATGGTAATTTTTTTAATGCTGGTAACGGACTTTGTTTCATACGTGAAGATGATTTACTTGTTGATTTGAGATAGTTTGCAGGTCTTCTTGGTGGGTCTGTGGTCAGGGTCGGACTCCGAGGGATCCGCATCTTAGAAATGCTTTTTAATGAATCTGAATCAATTTTGCTGTCCTTGAGTCTGTTACTAGAAGTTACAGGGCGAAAAGATGTTACAGCAGTCCAATTAATGACAGGGAGCATTACCTTTCTCTCAACTGCTGTGGCTGATCATTGGCAGTGCCCTTTGGCAAGCAGCAGCTGGCATTTGTTCGTTCTTGGGTATCAGATAGTTTGTACAAGATTGAGGGGAATGCCCAAGAGTGCCCACCCTCAGGAACCCACTGGGGGTTTCCCCAAGAGCTGGGCTATGTGCTGTCAGCAGTTCTTCCCTAATAAGGTGTTTCTGTCATCTCTCTCCCTTCATAATTTACTTCTCCTTTTGCTTAACTGGGAAGCTTCCTATGCTGCCCATTGTTCTCCTCTGGCCATTGTTATTAATAGAACTGAAATTCAACCTGAACCTGACAGCAAATCCAGCAAATGGTTTCCCATATGCTTCCTTGTCAATCAGCTTGTTCCTTTACTCTTTGCTATAGCAGGGTAGTATTAGTCATTCTGATCTCTTCTAATTTGAGTCTGCTGCAGAAGGCGTATGATTTACTGCATGTTTAACAATAATGGTTTGCTGCTGAATAGACTCTTAGCTGTTCCCTTTGCGTAGGTTATTCGTCAGCTGGTTTGGCTGCATATGGTCTCTGCCTGGCCATGTCTAGTTTAGAGCAGGTGGTCAGGAATCTTACCAGCCTTCTCCAAAATCTCCTACTTAATTGACATGGAGTTGCTTTTTTAATTCAGTTTTTTTCTTCTTTTTCAATGCACTGGAAGCATTGCACTCGAGAAATTGGAATTCTACTGCTGAACCAGAAGCAGAAAAGCATTTGGGGTGCTCAGAATGTCCTGCACTGATCAGACACTGCTCTTGCATGCATGTATGGATGCAGTGGTTGCTCTGTACGTTTCATTTTCATTTATACTGCTCTCTGTGCTGCATTATTGATTTGGGAGGGTTTCAGACTGTTGATAGAAGGAAAAAAAAAAAAAAAAATAGGTCAGGAATGGTGTCTGTAAGAACAGAAGAAGAAGATTCTACTTCCCTAGGAGACCACATAATAAAACTGTCGTGAACCTGCATGAAAGTGCCATCAATTTATGCACACAGCTTAAAAATTCCTGAAAGGAAATTGCTTTTCCAGCGTGGAGTTTGAGTAATTTGTTTATTGCCCTGCAGGTGAGTGTGGTACAGGACTCTGTAAATATCTCTGGCCAGAACACTATGAACATGGTGAAGGTACCGGAGTGCCGCCTGGCAGATGAGCTGGGAGGACTCTGGGAGAACTCCCGCTTCACAGATTGCTGCCTGTGTGTTGCAGGCCAGGAGTTCCAGGCTCATAAAGCCATCCTAGCAGGTCAGTATTGTGTTGGATGGGCCTCAGCAGAATGGGGAGCAATAACAATAGCAAGTGAAATACCGTGATATTGAAGTGGTTTTTGTATTGCTCCTTTAAAGGAGGGTTTTGCAGCTCTTTTAAGTGCAGAGCTGTAGTAAAAGACTGTTCTGTGAAGTGCTGCAGGAAGATATATCTGCTGCTTTTTAATTGCCTGCTTTCTCCACACAAAGAGGACGGTAGGAGGTGTCCTTTGTGTCTGTAGTCTACTATAATGTATCCCTGAAGCATTTGTAAGGAGAAGTTACGGAATTATCAGAGTATTTTCTTACCAAATCAAGAAAGATGTCTCAATGCCTGTGTGCTCTTTTGGCCTTTTTTGAAAGGCCTCGTGACATCCCTGCATGCCCATTCTCAGAGCACGAAGCTGCACTGACCACATGACACCATGTCACAATCTGTATGCTTCACCAGCCATGCTCAGCTTGCTCTGTCTGCTATGGGATTTTTTTCTGCATTAAATAGCAGGACGGTTGTTGAGGTGTTGGCAGACTGTGCTCATCTCCTCCTGAAGAGCAAAAGGCTTGTCTCTAACTGTTCTGTTTGCCCCCCTGCTGTAGCACGTTCCCCGGTCTTCAGTGCCATGTTTGAGCATGAGATGGAAGAGAGCAAAAAGGTAAGTTCCTGAAGGAGGGAGAGCTTTGTCAACTTTTAACATCTCTGGTCAGTCAGTGAAGTTTCTTAGGTGGCATTTGTAATTACTGTCACCTCCTTAATTCTTTCTCACATTAGATGCAGTTCTTTGCTTCAGCTGTCCTGAAGGGAGAAGGAAGGGATCAAGGAGGCAATTGTCACCTTTGTTACTCTGGGGAAAGAGTTCAGGGTGGGACAGGGAGAAGTAGATGATCCACAATTCTACTCAGAGTTTTTCCTATTCCATCAATTTCTGTTTGTTTGTTTTAAATTCAGTCATGTTCTGAATAGTTTGTAGCAAATCTCCGAATACTAAAAGACCTTGGGTAGAACCTTTAACATCTTGTCAGAATTTTAACAAGCTGCATTTTTCCAATACAGAATCGGGTTGAAATCAATGATGTGGAACCTGAAGTTTTTAAGGAGATGATGTGCTTTATTTACACGGGGAAGGCACCAAATCTTGACAAAATGGCTGATGACTTGCTGGCAGCTGCTGACAAGGTACAGTTGGGATTTCTGGCTGTTCAGAGAACAAGCAATATGTGCCTTGCTTTACTCAGAGCTCTCCGATTCCTGTAGTAAGCTTTTCATGTAATCACAGCATCACAGAATTGTAGGGGTTGGAAGGGACCTCCAGAGCTCATCGAGTCCAACCCCCTGCCAAAGCAGTTCCCTACAGCAGGTCGCACAGGTCAGCATCCAGGCAGGTCTGGAACATCTCCAGAGAAGGAGACTCCACCACCTCCCTGCAGCCTGTTCCAGTGCTCAATCATTGTGGTTGGGCAGTTTCTTTGAATTGTAATATCAACTGGTTGTGGCTTGTAAGTAAACCTGAACGTGGTGTAGATACACTTAAGGTACTTAGATGTATAGCTGTGTATCACCAGATACATTGACCAGGAATATCAGTTTCTATTGCTCATTTTTAAGACCTTTTTCTAAAATTTCAGAAAGCAGTGCTATTCAATGTAATCTATAAAAGCTGGGAGTGAGAAGAAAAATTCAATTTTTTAAAATAATTTTTAATTTTTTTTTTTTTTTTTTAACATGTTTGTTACCAAATCTCAAAAGTGGTGTTGTGTCTTGGCAAACAGGGCCTGCTGCTGCTTCTGGTCTGGTTGTTAGCAGCAGCTTCAAGAGATGCTCTGAAGTGATGGATAAGTGGGAAGGTCCTGTTTATTTTTTCTTTTTTGCAGTGGCAGTCCTTCCTGGTTGTGGAGACAAGGAGTGCACTGGAGGAAGCCCTGTTGCCTAATCTGTAGTGGTTTTGCAGGCTCCTTGCCAGGGGATGTTCCAGGGATGCTCTGATTGAAGCTGCTGGTTGTTCTATGCAGCAGGCACAGTGCCTTGCAGCCCTCCAGTCTCTGCCTCCTTCCCTTTGCAGCACCAAGGATGGAAGAGAGTGCTTTGCTGGCCAGTGAGCCGTATTAACCAGTGAAAATTCATAATATATAACCGAAATTTTATTTCCTTTTTTTTTTTTTTCTTTTTTTTCTTTTTCCTCTCTCTTAAAAGTGAACTTAGTGCTGGTGAAAGATGCCAGTTTGACAGCACTGGAGACTAAGTCCTGAATTTATCCATGGAACAGGTTCAGCACGGGTAGCAGCAGTGCAAGATCCTCCACACTGCCCTGCCACTGTGCCTCAACACTGACCTGGAGGGACCACCTCTGGGGGTGAGAGCGTAGTTCAGTCTCTGTGCTTCTTCAGTCCTTGGATTCCTCTGTGGGTTCCAGATAGGGTGGTGGATTTCAGGATGTGGATGCATGTAACCTTGTTCCACTCAAACCGCTGCACAGCCGTTAGGTTCCCTGTCGCTGTGGACCTGGCCTTCATCAGAAGTGTTGATTTAAAGGTGAAATGCTCCACGTGCTGTTAGGAGGCCACTGCAGCTGGAGTTAAAATGGGAAATGATGCAGGCAGATTCTTGGCTTGATTATGATAATTGCCACATATTTTATTCAATATTTAAAGAGTATTGATTGAGAGATCGCATACCATCTTTAACTGAGACAAGTGTAAGCAAGGAGCAGTACATTAAGGCCAGAGTAGGCTTTAACTTTGAATTTCTTGGCTTTTAATGTAGACTTTCTTTCTTTTAAACTCATTGTGCGTCTCTTAAAAGCAGAAATTAAAAAAAAAATCTTTCAAGAAAGCACATAAGGCATCTAATATTTACTCAAGAGACTGAAACAGCTTCTTCTGAGTTCCTCCTACCTCTTGGGGAAAATAAGTAATTAGACCAAAACAAAACACGTCTTCTGAACCCAGGAGATACTATTTCAGCCTCTGGAGTAGGAATGTTATTAGGTAGGGCTTTTTTTTTCCTCTTTTTTTTTTTTTTTCTTTAGTGTAATTAAGAAAGATGGGGAGGGGGAAATCTCAATACCTGAGAGACCAGAATGGCTACTTTTTGCCCAAGCACGTAATTAGAAGTTGGGGTATTTGTAGTGAAAATCAAAATAAAAATTGTACATGCATAGAAGAGGATACTCAGTTTACAAAGGGAATAGTTTAAGCTTTGTTTACTGCATTTTAAGCTACTGACAAACAGTAACGTAATGGTTTGCCCCTTCTTTGCAATCGTTTTAGTTATTGATACAGATGAAGTAAATTTGATTTGCCTTCTCAGATGTTCCAATGGGAGAAAACTGTCCTGGTTATGAGTGCCATGCCTCAACTGACATCATTATTGTTGCTGAGTCTTAAGTGAAAGATGTTTTTGTGATTTAAAATTATTCATTTAAATTTAATCGAAACAGAATGAAGATCTCAATAAGAATATAAAATTAATTTACCATGTAGTAGTGCTTATCATATGGCAGGCACTCCAGTCGCCATGCAGAGGAGCTGGTTACCAACTCTCTGTTCGGGTTGGCAGATCAGTCCTTACAAATCTGGTATCTTTTTGGACTGTGGCAACACACAGTGAAGAACGTGCATTTGTGCACCAAGCCATCTTGAAGTTCTCCAGAAAAGCCTTACAGACAATTTGAAGGCTGCTCCCAAATGCTTTTCTCAACTGAAAAATGTCACGGGATCGAGGCTGTTCTGGACTGTGTTTTATCCAAAGAGCTCCATAATCACATCACACATACCAAGATCTTCAGAAGTATCTCAGTCTCTTAGTGCCCACAACCTATCATATTTTAACAGGCTGAGGTTTGGAGTTTGGCCTTTGTTTCTTGTCAAGAGGCTTTTCTGACTATAGACCATTTTGAAAATCTTGGTGTGTCTGCTGCTTCCAGTGCTGACTGAAGTGCTGCAGAAAGTAGCGTGGAATTTATTAGAAGGTTCTCTTGTTCTAAGCAAATCCTTTGAATTCCTTTGAATTTCTCGAATAATTGATTCAATCCAAAGCTGTGGATCTGGAGGAAAAAGAGAAGTTGAGGTAAATGTGCCACTGAATGGTGTAAATGCTTCAGGTGAGGACGTGAAGTTAGAGTAAGGCTTTTGCTCTGACTTTACAGACAAGCTGAGATGTTTTGTTTCCAGATGGATAGCCACAAGAAATCAGGGGCATTTGTGTAGCATTTTAGTATTAAACTAATAAACTATTAGTTTATTATTAGTAGTTTAAATAACTATTAAACATATTTGAGCAAGGTTGTCATAAATTGCAAAACATTAATGGCAAAGGAACTGAAGGAAAGCTGCCTAAACGTCACCAGAACGCCTATGGAGCATTCAGTATTGGGTCCCCACTGAATCTGGAGAATAACTGCCATGCAGTAATAAATGGAGGATGAGATTTGGCTTTAGCATTTTGTACTTTGAAATCACTGAGGCAGCATTTCAGATCACCTTTAATACTTATTTCAAAGCATGAACACAGCACCAGCAAACCTGTAACACAAGAAGCCTGGGATGAGAGTGATGGTGGGTATGCTTCTTCCCCATTGCTTTCCTCAGGGTGGGCACATACTGCTTCTCCCTTTTTGCTGATCACTACTTCTTTAAGTACAGTTCAGCTCCATATAATAAAGTCTGTTTAGCATTGTAGAGTAGTTTGTTACTGAAGAGTAAAGGAGCACACATAGAACTTCAAGCTGAATGGGTTGTTGTTGTTGTAATTGTACTTTGGCTTGTGTTTTGCAGTATGCTCTGGAACGTCTGAAGGTGATGTGTGAGGATGCACTGTGCAGTAACCTGTCTGTGGAAAATGCAGCTGAGATCCTCATTCTGGCTGACCTACATAGTGCTGATCAACTGAAAACTCAAGCAGTGGACTTCATTAATTAGTAAGTTTATTCTTGTTTTGGCATGCAAGCACTCAGGAACAATTATGTGCAGAGGAGATTTCCCTCGTTTTCAGTTTTAGTTTTTGTTTTTTAAGGCTCTCCTATTGTGATCTTTCTTTCACCTGGCATTCCAGAGGTGCTGTTGCCCTAAGGGCTGATAAGTCTTGTGCTACTGGAACTGGTCAGTGTACAGTAGAGCTACCTCTGTGAGGTATTTTGGCTTTCTTCTTAAGGTCCTGAGAGCTCTTAGGTAGCAGTCGATCAGCTAGTCTCTATATTTAAGGACTATTGCAACTACTACTGCTACAGACCTGTTAGTAGGTAGTCACTGACAGCCATCTGATTTGATGTCCAGAAACATTTTAATTCTGTGTTAGTTAACACGATTTCTCTCAGTATTTTCTGTATTGCTTGAAATTGTTGCATGCTGAGGGGTCAGAGTAGATGAGCTTTGTGTTCCTACTGCCATCCTCTGGGGGTCGTGTCTGTTTGCAAGCCGAGGGACTGTCCAGCATACATTCTTACAGCAGTACACTAAAAATGCTGGGTATCTGAGGTGCGTGGAAAGCACCTGATGGTTATCCTTTTTGTCTCCAGTCAGTAACTTCGTCTTCATTTTCTTGTTTCTAGTCATGCTTCTGATGTCATGGAGACATCGGGCTGGAAGTCGATGGTAGTATCACACCCTCACTTGGTGGCTGAGGCGTATCGCTCTCTGGCCTCTGCACAGTGTCCCTTTCTGGGACCTCCACGTAAGCGACTGAAGCAATCCTAAAGTCCCATCTCTGGCAACACCACGTGTTTTTCTGGAAGCAGCATCAGCTGTTGCTGCTCAAACCTTGACCACCAGGTAGACAGCGAAATCTGTGGAGCTTATACTCTGTTGTTGGGGGGAAGAGACTGCTTCGTGACACCCAGACTTTTTAAAACAGCACCAAGTAACTTGGGGAGAGGGGGGAGGGTGGGCCTGGGGCTCTGGGGCTGTTCAACCTAATGAATCCCTGTCGCTGCATCGTCTGTGTGTTCCCTTCAACTTGGCTGAGTCAATTAAGTACAGGGTTCGGTTTAGGTGCCGATCCGTGTCAGAATAAACCCAGCAGTGGTACTGGGGAAAACAACATCTGCGTCTGGCAGCACAGAACAAACCATCAGATGCCTGGAGCAAGAGGACATTTTAGTTTTGGAGAGAGCGTTGCGAAGTTAAAAAGAATTTCCAGTGAGGTTCTGGAAAGGAAGTACCTGATGGGAGCTCCAGTAGTATTTATATCAAAAAAGAGAATTTAAGTCCTTCCAGCTGAGCTAAAAACTGGACGTTTGTGTAACTCCTTATTGCCATCCAGCAACAAGAAGATCAGTTTCTCTGTTAGTAGCACTTGTATGTTAATTGCAAAAAAAAAAAAGAAAAAAAAAAAAAAGAAAAACACCTTTTATAAAGTGACAGGTTGAAGTGAAAGGGGACTGAGAGACTGTTCTGGAGGATGTGAATAGACTGAAGGCAGCCTTTGGCAAGTCTGTATTGGTTTTGAAAGGACTAGAATATGCTTGATTTGGAGCGTGCTGTCTGATAAGAACAACGGTTACTGTTTTTAGATATTGTGGAAAATGTTTTTTGGCATTTTTCCCTGCTTTATTTCCCTCCTTCCCTCTTTTTTAAGAAAAAGAAGAAATTTTATTGTTCACGATCGCTGCGTCAGAAGTCCCTGTCCTGAGTTGCTAAATGATTCTTAACAACTGTTTGTACCTGACTTGCCGACTGTATAGGAGCCAGTCCTATTCCTTTCTATTAGTCACTCTTCTTACAAGGAAGAAGTTTCAAAATAGCTGTTAACTTTTTTTTTTTTTTTTTTTTTTGGAAAATATAAATAATTACTATTTTGTACTGCGTCGTATCTCTTGGTTTCTTTTTTTTTGCTTCAGTTTCAGCACTTCTCAGCTTAAAACCGGTTCCCAAAAGCACTTCCATTCTGCTGCCATGTCCTGTGCCACGTTAGTGCCGTGCAGCTCCTGGAACTCAAATGGGACTTCAGTAAGGAAGTCTGCACACAAATTTGCAATACAAAACTGTTTTATTTCTCATGTCTGGTCTGCGTTAACACCCACCAACGTTGGTTTTAATAGCAGCTGTGAAGCTAACTCATAGTCCAAACCTTCTACCTGGACTTAAATGTGGGAAGGGGGAGCGGTACAATAAGCCATCTGTTTTATGGCATTAACAAGCAGTGCAGGATGTCCTGGTAGGAAAGACACCATCCATTATGTCGTCATTAGTCCCAGATATCAGAGAGGTTAGGTTGAAATACGTGGTGTTATGGCAGTGGCAAATTGATCTGACCTTAAGGTGGTCAAGTAGGGCACGTAATGGATTACAGAGAGTAACTCTGTGTTGTCTAGAAAATAGATTAGATACCAGTTGTCTCTGACTCTTCATTCTGTTGTCATACTTCTCTTACAGCCTTTTGTCCCTTGTGAGAAGGAGAGCTCCGTTCATACGTCCACGTTTTAATCTAACTGCCATCTATTTTTATCTGATGGTGACTCATGAGAAGGTCCCTGCCCTTTTTTGAGTCCCCCACTGAGACCTTCATCATAAACGTACACAGCCATCTGTATAGTGAAGCCCTCCTTCTCCTTGGTTCACAAACTCCCATATTGCACCTTTTCCTTCAACTCTTCTAATTCCTTTTATATTGGATTCAATACGCATTCCCTTTTAGGTAAGCAAAGCACTTAGTCATTAGGAGATGCTCCCCACTACCCTGTCAGAACTCAGACCGGCGTTTCCAGCTTATAATTGCATGCAGACATGAAAAGTTCATTGCCAGGTAACTGCAGAAGTTATCTGTGTGCTTCAGTGATGTCTAATTACACCGCAGTAACTGCATTGTTTACTGAAAGGCTCAAACCTGCTGGAAGAGACCTTTTCTCCTCGTTGTGGCAGAATGACCAGCTGTTTGAGGAGTGTCCCTGGCGTAGCCTTTCCCTGAGAAGCAGACGTGCCTGGGAGGAAGTAAATGGGCCTTGACATTGTGTGCCCTCAGCCTTTTTGAGGGAGGTATTTATGGGCAGGCAATGCAGATTTGGAAGCCTGCTCTGGAGGATGGAGAGATACCTGCAGGAAAATAATCTGTTCAGAGGCTTCTCTGTCCCAGTCCTTCCTGCAGAGCCAGGTGCATTTTGAGAATACACTGTGAAGGGAGGTCTGAGATATAAGATATGTGGAGGATGCAACTTATCTCCAGTTGCAGGTGAATTAATGATTTATTGGTCAACTTTGCCTTTTTTGTTGTTTGGTTTTTTTGTTGTTGGTTTTTGTTTTTTAATTGTAAGAGATACAGCTGAAGCCATCTGGTTATAACAACATCAGAGATGGAGCATACTGTTCATAAACCTCCCACTGACATCCTCCCCTCCCCAGATCTGAAATGTAATTCAAGTTAACTCACAATCTGTGGCATGTGTTGTTACTGCAGAGATGTCCATGCCAGTTGAACAGTTGGAGATTTGAATTCCACAAGGAGATGGCATATTTATCAACACAGTGTTTCGGGGAGAGATTTTTGCTGGCTCTTCTGAACTGCAGCGCCGCTACCACAGGTCCAGATTGAGAATTTAGGCTGAGCCCTCCGTTTGTGCTTGTGATTCTTCCTCTTCCCCCTCCTCAAGGGTGTTACAGAGAGTCCTTTCATCCCTATGTGCTGCCTTTCATGTGCTTCCTTCTCCCTATTATCTCCTTGCTCCTGCTTCCTCTGCTTGCTTTTGTGCTGACCTACAAGGGTTGCAGCCTTCATCTGGGACTGGGGAAGAGAGACAAGAAGGAGAGCTGCCTCAATGACTCCCTTGACCTCCTCCAGCAGCAGTGGGATGTTCGGCTGCCCTACACCCAGAAGCAGTCAGCTTTCTCTGAGGATCCAGGCACCAAATATTTTTTACCTACCAGAAGATTTCTTTCTGGCTGCCCCTTGGGCTTTGTTATTACAGAGTCAGATTCTATTGAGGTATTTTTCTTATTGTGTGAGTTTTTCCAGATGAAAGGAAACAGCTTGTCTGCTTATGAGCAGAACAAACAGCAGAGTGGGGAGAGCTGCTGTGCTTTGAAACTCTCTCTGGCTTTGTTCTGGTTCCCAAACTGCTGTTAAGGACACAATGCCATCTCTCTCTTTTTTTTTTTATTTATTTATTTTTTATTTTGCACTTCCTTGAAGGAGCCAAAGAGCTGCTTTTTGGGTTTGTTTTTTTTTTAAACTTCATTTCTGAAGGCTTCTCAACTTCCATGCAATTTATTTTGCACAAGGTTTCGCTGAAATAATTCCCTCCAGTCAGCTCGGGCTGTGCAGTTTGTCCTTCTCTCAGGAATCCTCTCTGTGGAATTACTTAATTCACTTATTTTTAATGACTTGTTTGTTTGTTTATCTGCTAGGAAGACATTTAATCATACAAGGTGTCTCTTTTTTCCCTGACCTGCTGGCCGGTTGGATATTTGGCTGCAATTTTGGTCACATGCTGCAGCAAACAGAGCCTTTGGCAATCCCAGTGCCTTGCGTGTGCTTGGGTATTGGAGCAGGCGGGCAGCAGCTTGAATTGCACAGAAAACAGGCAAAAAAAGGGAGACAACAGGAGAAAAATGATAACCCAAGGGATTGCTGGGGTATGGATTGAGGAATGATTACAGTGACCTGCAAGGTCTTTAGAAAATATATGTAATAAAGCAGGAGTGGGTCAGCAGAGGAGCTGGCCTTTTAACCTGGTGGAGGTTCTTTGGGCAGGATGCAGTCAGCTCAAAGCTTGGCTCGTTTTCCTTAAGTTTAGGATTGGATTTTGCCTCTTGCTCCTACTTGATGCATTAGACTCTGTCACTGAGGCTGAATTATTAAAGTCGCTTGAGGAACTGCGTTAATTGATGGGGTAAGTTGGGAAGGGATGGAGAGAGGGTTGCAATTATTCCATCAGATTGTGAAAAATCACAGACAAGAGCGGTATGAAATGTAGGCCTCCTCTTTGAATAATTTAAAAACTTCAATGGCCACAAAAAAAAAGAGAAGCTGATGGTGGATGATGAACTGGGTGGGAACAGCCCTACAGGAGAGAAGTGGCACCCCGTGTTCTGATGGAGCATTTAATCTGGATGGGAAGGATGGGAAATTGGCTGCTGTGGAGCAGCGTTGGGGATGAGTGCCCTTGAACCACTCTGCTGACAACGCTTCTGAACCACAACTTGTGCAGCAAAGGGTAACGAAATGAAGAAATGAAACCCCTTTCAAACTGTAGATGTAGTGGCAAACACGGGGGTTATCCCTGAGCATTTGGAGCCATGGGCAAAGTGCTTGGCCAGGCTGAGTGTGCTGGAAGGCAGCATCTGTGCACGGAGGTCTGCAAAGCCTCTCTTTGCTGCACTGTGCGTAATATGAAGCAGCGTGAACCTTAAGATCATTGCATCTCCTAGCTGAGGTGTTTGGGTTTTTTTCCCCTCGTTTGCAGCTGTGTATTTTGAACTGATGGTGGGACAGCAAGGTTTTGGTTCTTTGATTTGTATGGAGAGTTCCACGCTGCTGGCTCTGTTGGTTGCTGCATTGCAGTTTGTGCCCTCGCTTCCTTTCTTTCCTGCTAACTTTTCTCGCTCCTCTAGGCAGGTGGTGCTGGCAGAATTATTGCTGATGGCTGAATTTTTGCCAACCAACAAAACGCTCGACACAAATAGCAGAACAGGATGTGGGGTTTGGTGGTGGTGGGAGCGCTGTGGCTGTGGCTCATGGGCAGCTCCATCTCTCGTTGGGTCTCACCCTTCTGCCCTACTGCATGGAGGCAGCAAACTTGGGTAAGATATACATAGGATTGTAGAATGGTTTGAAGGGACCCTAAATATCATCTGGTTTCACTCTCCCTGCCGTGGGAGGGAGAGCCCAGGGCCCATCCATAGTCATGGGCATCCCCAGCTCTGTGCAGCAGTGCCATGGCCTCACACCCTCTGTGCAAAGAAAATCCTATTCACATCCATCATCCCAGTATCTTTGTCAGCAGAGGGAAGTCTCAAAAGACGAGGCAGAAAGGGAGGCGTTTTGCACACAGCAAAATGTTTAAAGAAGCCTTTTCCTTAAGATCAGCACCCCAGCAATGGTTCCGTCCCATTGAAGGGCTGCCGGGGCTTCTAAAATGCCAAATTCTGCCAGCTTCTTATTACGGTGGCTGCTGTAGGATGAGGAGGTGGTGGGATTGATACATTGATGAGCAGTTTCCTCTTTAAGTCTTATTGTCTGTATGCTCATTGAAAGAAGCGTGGAGCTGCTGGAACGGCTTTAGGAATGGTGGGAGGGGAGCTTGGTACCTTGGTAAAAATAGTTGAGCTGTGTTTTGAAGCATCAATAACATGCACAAATATTTTCTCAGCTCTGTAGTTACTTTAAATACACGACGACGAACCAGCCCCAAACCTCAGACCTTTGGTGTTTTTTGGCTCTCAGTATCTTACCAGAATTGTTCTAGTTTTATAATAGCCAAGACTCAGAGCACAGCGTTGCCACTCTTAGGTCCCATCGTTGGCAGTCTCAGCAGAGAGCTGTGCCCAGAGTGGCTCTTTGTGTTTATTCCCCATTTGTCAGCAGGGGACACTTGGGGACACTTGCAGTGCCACTCCCTCTGCTCATTCTGTTCTTGGCAATGGACGTGTGGACAGGGAGCTGCCAAGAGGAGGTCAGGCCAGCACCTTGTTTTCAAAGGTTTATTGGATGTTGCAGGCGTGCTGTAATGTCACATCTTGTGGTCGGAGAGTTTTAAGCAATTTGAAGCTTGGCTTCCACCTGTTTTCTTTGTTTCAGTCCTGAAATAGAAAGAGAAGATGGCAAGAAAGCCAAACCCACCCTTTGGCTCCTAAAAATGTCAATGGGGAATTGTCTTCTGACACCCGCTGATGCTCTCGTGTTGCTCTGGGGATGGAACAGCCCTCTTCCAGCCATGTGAACAGGGATGTTTGTCCAGAGTTCAGTTCCAGCCCTGGGCACAAACAACCCTGCATGACAGAAGCAGACCTCAAAAGTCATCACAGTCATCACAGAAGAGCAGCTGTGGGGAGGTTTCTTCTATGGGCACCTACTAACCTGCAGTTTATCACTGTTGTTTCAGACCAGCCGTAGAGGCAAACTGCTAATTGACCCCCAGCCATTGTTTTAGTCTTCAGTGGTTTACTTATCATAGAATCACAGAACAGCTGGGGGTGGAAGGGACCTCAAACATCATCTCACTCCAACCCTGGATGATTTATGCAGGGCTTTTCGCAGACAATCATTCTGAATGGATCCAGAAGAAATAATCTGGCACATCCTTGCCTCCCAAGACAAGATTAATTATTTTTCTATCACGTTCAGACCTCTTTGCTGGCTTTACTTCTGGAAAGTAGGTTACAATCTGTAAAGCAAAAATACCTGGAACTTTTTGGATGACTTGCTATAGCTTAAGATGGAGATCATGGCTTGTGGTGCAGGTGTTCCCTTTCCAGGCCGTTCACTTGGGTCTGTTGCCACTTCAGAGTTTGCTTCTGTTTATTTTCAATTCATAAGGATCTATCAGGCAGCATTTCCAAAACTGTTGATAAAATTCATCCTTGTTTAGGGGTAAGGAGAGGAGTGGTAGGCCGAATCATTAGCATTGCTACCTCTTTATAAACATAGGGTGCAATTGATAGCTGCTCAGAAAACCTTTCACTTCTGTACATTTCTTTAAAGCCCTATTATAATAGGTAATTAAAGTATACTAATTGAATTAAGTTCCCATCTGTCTGAGTTCAGCAAGCCAGCAAGTCCGTTAATTAAGATATCATGTTTGCTATAACAGAGGCTGCAAACACAGAGCTGGCCACCAATGGGATAAGCAAATATCTGACTTGGTGCCAAAGTGCAGAGCATCCAGTGGGCTGAAGGGGTCAGAACAAAATGTGCAAGGTAAGCAACGCTTGCTTGTGGGTTAACAACAACTGCAAGAGTATCTCTGGGGATAAAGTGCCAACGTGGGTTGGATGCAAACATCGTTAAGCACTCGGAGGCAGACAGCAGCAGTAGGGACTGAGAGGCTGAACGTTGGGTAGCTCAGCAGCTGGCTGCAGTCTCGGTGGGACGGCGCCTAATATCAGAGACAAGAAGGGAGAACACAGCAGTCAAAATGAGTGTCTTAAGGCTGCGATTTCAAGAAGTTGATAAACCACCAATGTATCCTGCAGCCTGTGTGCAGCGCTGTGGGCTCCACCGTCGGCTGTCTCTGTGCTGTTACGATCTGCCAGCCCCACGTGCAGGTCCCACTGAGGAGCTCCTTTTAGATGCCGTGTGTTCACTGCTCTCATGGTGGGATTGCAGTTTTCTGAACAAGGCATAAAATTTAAGAGCCTCACCTCCTGGAACTGAGGATTTCCTTCTCATTAGGATCGCTGTGCCCATCTCTTCGCCCTTCTCAGGAGATAATTCCAGCCAAGATGCCAGCCAAAATCTTACTATTGCTGATAATTGTCTGTCCTAATTTCTTTTGATAGCTTCAGTCTAATGAAACACCCTGTACTAGGAGAAAATCTGGGAGGAAAACTATGCACGTGGGTGTAGATGGCTGCGTGCAGCTGGGGTTGGGGCTGTGCTGGTAGTGCACAGGTACCCGTGGGAGTGGTTTGCATGGGGACTGTGACAGGGACAGGAGGAGGTGGTCACCTCTGAAGCATGACGCTGCTGAGGACCGGGGTGCCCAAGGACACCGCATCCCACCTATGTCAGCATTGCTGCCTTCCACCCACCTGTTTTAGAGCAATCTGGTTTTTTTGGCTGCTCGTGAAGGCATTTACCGTAATGGATGGGTTGGGCAGCAGCACAGGAAGAAGACCACATCCCTGCTGAGCCTTCAGGAGGAGCAGCGTGCACCCGTGGGGGCTCTGCATGGAGAGGGGACCAGGATGTGTTTGGTTTCCAGAGGATTTGCAGACGGGGGCAGAAGGATGACTGCTGACCCAGGATGAAGCCAGCAGGGCCGCACCGATGCTCCAGGCTCACGTCCGTGTTGGAGTGATGCTTTGAGGCAGCGGCAGAAGGTAATTTTTATCCCTTACGGGAAAACTTCCCAACGAGGAGGTTGGATGAAAGCAGGAGCTCCTTGGTGTGGTTTGAAAGCAAAGAGACATCTGCCACAGCTCAGCAAAGCCTGGCAGGTGGAAAACGCGCCAGCCCCCTCCTCCTACACATCTCCTGTGTGTCACAGCCACGGGCTCCTTGCTGCTGTCCCAACATGTGATGCCATAGCAGTGTCCCCTGCCCTACTCCGTGGTGGTATTTCCCCCCTAAAAGACCGCATCAATCTCCGGGAGCCGGGAGGATTCTGCAGCTCGAGAGCACATGAGTGAAAACTGAATTATTTAGCATATTTTTAGTGCAAGCAGGTGTGGGGTTTGAAGCTGTCTGAGTTGGGAATTCTCTGCAGAGGAGTTGGGGTCTGGTGGGATTTGAGAGCGCCGGACAAGTTTTTTCCATTCCTATCTTTTTGCTGCCTCTTGACAGCCTTTTTTTTTTTTTTGGTTTCCTTTCTGTCTGAATTTTCCTTCCTTTGCCTGTGTTTTACTTCTCCTTCCTGCAGCATTTGGATGCTTCACCTGGCGCAGCACCGACCCGGCGCAGTGATGCTCTGTGCCTGCTCCCATGGGACTGACAGCACAGAGCCGGGTGCCAGTTCAGCTGGAAATGCAGCCACCTGAAAGGCTGGGAGAGAAGGAGAAGGGAGGGATTGTGTTTAAGGCTGGGAGGGGGTTGTTTTTTGCATTTTGTAATGCAAAATCACACGGCATGGAGGTGGCTCAGGGTGGTCTCAGGTTTTAATATCCCCTGAAAATCTCATCTCCTTGCTGTCTGGTTCACCCAGCTCCTTCTCACCCATGTGTTCCTGCAGCCCTGGTGCTGGGTCAGACCCTTGTGGTGAGGGTCTGGGGGGGTCTCAGGGCTGTGGCCCCACTCTGCTGTCGGGGCAGCACCTGCCAGTTCCCCACATGCAGGAGCTGTGATGATGGCAGCATCCCTCACACTGAGATCGGCATGACCCAAGCAAACTTGGATGATCCATACAGTTTTTAAACGGGGATATTTATATTTTAACAAGATTTATGCTCAGAGCTGTGTGTGATGTAACAGGACGTGAGGAGAACGCCTGGCCGTGCTGGCAGCAAGTTTGCTGCACGTAGGAGAGCAGAGGGGAAGGGGTTACCGAATCTCCCTCCTCTTTGGGCACAAGCCTTTGGGGAGGTGACCATTTGGGCAGCAGATGGGTGAGCTGATAGGGCTTGGAAACCTCTCAGGCAAAAGGAAATCCTTCCTCCCCACCCGGAGGCTCAGCCCTGGTGCTGCAGAACAGCACGTCCCAGGGGAGCACAGTGCCATGCTCCTCCAGCACTTGGCCGGCTGCCTCTGTTGATGCTCTCAGGTAGGAAGAGCTGCATTTCGGAGTGCTTTTCTCACTCCCCTCCCCTGCCAGCTTGGCACAGCTCCCTTCGGGCAGGAGAACGCTGTGGATGTGAGAGCCATTGGTTGTGCAATGTGACATTACTGAGCGGCGCAGCATCCTGCCCAGAGAGCAGCACACTGCCATTAATTGGAGGGAAAACAATCAGAGACCTGCTGCTCCTGGAGTTTGTTGAAAGCTCAGGAAGACGGGGAAATGTTGGTGTTTATGAGGCGGCAGCTGGTGCTCAGCTCTGGCAGGGGAGCGCGAGGAGGAGGAGGAGGAGGGAAGCGGCTCTATTTGAGTTCAGAGCCTAATTGGCAAAACTGTAATAATTCTTAGATCAAATAGATGACGTGCTCAGCCCACTTGCATTTTTAGGCTTCTGTGTGTAATAGCAAGTCATAACACTGGGGATTTTGTGAATAATCATTCCTGCTTGCCTCCCCTTCCAGGGAAGGATTTCCAACACGCTTCCCCAAAAAGCAAACGAATATTATCTTTACAGGGCACGATAAGACAGAGGAGACAAAGGTCTGAAACAACTTGGCTAGGTTTATTGGGTGATCCAATAGGGTGCATGCCTGGGAATTAGGATTGCTGAACCCTCTGGCTGTGCCATGCAGAGGATGGGGTGTATACCTATTGCAGAGCATGTGCTGACAACGAGGCATCAAGGGGGCTCAGGACCAGGACCCCCGTGCTGCCCATGTCCAACCCTGCACAGTGACATCCCTGCACCAGTGGCTCTTTCCATGCAGTCATCAGGTGCTGATGGTGACAGCAGCAGATCCCTCACTTTTATGCACGGAGGAGTGTGTGTCAGAAGGAGTGGCAGCAGTAATACGTCCAGGAGCTGCTGTGGCTATTGAAATGGGGGATTATGAGCATAAAGGCTTGGCTGACTCACTAGACCTCATTAAAGTCTAATAATCGCTATAAAGATGCAGCGTTGGGCATCTGCAGCCCCAGCTCCGAGGAGCTGAAGCTCGGTGAGGATGCTAATAGCCGCTTGATAGTTTGGGCATGGAACTGTAAAATGTATTTATTTGTGTAGAGAAAGCACTTAGGATTCCCTCCGCCAGGCAGAGCCTTGGTGGTTGTATTCAGGAACAGAGGGGCCGGGTTTGTCCTCTCACACCTGTGGCTCAGCAGTAATTTTCTGTTTGCATTTAAATCCATTTTGGGAATACTTCTGTATGTGTTTGCTTGGGAAGTCTGGGAATATCAGGGTGTATTTTCCAGTAGTTGCCCCATTATGAGTTCACCTAGATTTAGTATCACCAGCCTAAGAACTTCCTAAAAGAAAACCTGAGCCAGAATGTGACCCGAGCATCAACTGGAAATGGAGTAACCAAGGGGCTCTGCTACCAACTGCCGTGGGAACTCCTCCACATATTGCCAAATTCTGGTGACGTTCTGATAGTTTGGTCCTCCATCACCTTCACGCCTTTAAGGAAGTTCTCCCATGAAGTGGGACCCTGTGACCATAACTCTTGGTGGCTCATTAATTAGCACAGAGGGTTTTATGAACCATCTTCCTCCTTGTTTGGTCCATGTGTCCGGCTGCTCTCTGCAAGAACCCTGAGCTGAGACAATTGATGCCTTGAAGCTGTCACAGCAGCAAGATGGATCCGGTCGTGCCATGCTGGTGGCAAATGGTGCCTTCCTGTGAGCTTTGTCCTTTCTGAAATCCTGCATTAACATATTATGAAGGTGATTGCTAGCAATGTGAGTCACGGGCCACTGCTGGTTTTTGGATGTGGTACATAGAGAATGGCAGAGAGACAACTTCTGATGGACTGGGAGATGGCAAAAGGCAGAGAGAACTCAACCCGCGAAGAGTTGGATTTGAGGTTGATTGCTCCTAATTATTTTTCAAGATACAGGGCAAAATTAACGAAGGAGTGCTTGGACTGTAAGTGGAATTGTGGCAAATGAACCTAATGGGGGAATTACTCAAGTATTAACCAGTGTTTTGAGGAAGGTGGTGGAAGAGCCAGCACTAAAGTCTTGAAAGCTGGAGGTGATGGGAGCCTCTGGGTGGGCACTGGGTGCCTCAGCATCGCATCCTGATGCTGTCCTGCCTCATCCCATCCCAGCGCTGGGCAGCCCTAATGAGTGCAATTAATGGCTGCTGATGGGGCTTAATGGGCTGCTTTGGCGTTAGGGTGGCGTGTTCTGGAAAGATGGTTTTGAAATGTGCTGGAGCACAAATTAACTTGTCTGGGAGAGTCACGAAACTTAAATTAGGAGGATTTTATAAGGAAGAGGAAGAAGTATTAACAAATTAAAGAGAACTAATTACTGGAGATGGAGAATGTTCGCTGTGTAGTTGTAGATGACAGCGGTTTGTGGTTCCCACTGGGACCCTTCCTGCTTTGGAGACAAAGGCATTGCCCATCCGCTGGGTTATCAGAGCTGATAAGGAGCTGCATTTCATACACGGAGATGGGCTCTAATTGCAAAACTGCTGCAAACGCTTCTGTGGCACTTGGCTGAACTCTGGAGTCACGGAGGGTTTTTGAAGTCTGCTTTCCGCAGTCATTACATGAGGCTCTGTTTGTAATGAAGTTTGCAACTCAAGAAACTTCATTTGGACAAATTTTAGCTCTTCCCCCCCACCCCCCAGAAAAAAAAAAAGAAAAAAAATCCATTTTATGTTCAGCTGTTAATTGGGAAAGAAATTAGCCTTGGTGATCCTGCAGTCATAGGGTCTGATTCCACTCGAGGAGCGGGCACAGCTCATGGCCAAGGGTAGATGTGGCACTCAGGGATGTGGACAGCAGGCGATGTGTTGGGGATGGGCTGGGGTTGGATTTGGTCAACTCGGAGCTCTTTGCTACCCTCACAACGTGAGCCATGCCCACGAGCAGCAGCCACGAGCCATCCCCAAGGGCAGCGACCCAAAGGAGCGGTGCTCTCTGTGCACTGTGCAGGTTTGGGATGCACGATTTTCCCTTCCGTTGTTTGCCCTCCAGCTCAGCAAAATCCTTTTCTGAGAGCGGGTTGTGACTCCGCTAGCAGGAATCCTCTTCTCCCAACCCAGAATAATGGCCCGTCCTGGTCTCCTAGTAACTGCGCTGCCACATCACTTTTGACAATGGTGCATCCTTTGTAGCCTGTTTTTCTGTTCCTGCTGTCTGCTCTGTTTCTTCAAATGGCAATTGTCTGAAATTTCTCCAAATGGGCAACTTTTGTGTGCAGAGGTTTTGTTTGTTTTGTCTGTGCCTTTCTGCAGCCCTTCCTTGCAGCATAAGCTTTGGTGAGATGGCTTTTCTCCCCCTCCCCAAATGCTCATCCTGTTATTTTCTGAAACCGCTCTCTCAAAGCGTTTGAAACTTTCTGTTCTCCGAGTAAAAGTCCTCTCATTGATTATTGCACTAAAAGCTTTTCTTTGCTCGATGTATTTTGGAACTGGCTCCTGCCTGTACGAATGCATGCGATGGAACTTGGCAGATGTGTGCCAGCACCCAGCAAACCCAGCTCCGGTCTGAGGAGAAGGAAGGGATTGGACTTGTTGAGGCCGAAGCGTAAAACATGCTGTGGAATTAACACCTTGCTAATACATGGGCCACGGTGCTGTTGGCTGAATGGGATTTGTTGGCTTAAGCTGGCCTGGTGCTATGGATACACAGTCTGGGGGCACAGGGGAGGGCTGGGAAGGGGGATGCTGCTTTTGTTTGGTTTTCTCTGTCGGAGCAAAGTGTGAACCTAGAGCATGGATGCTCACGGGGGAAGTAGGGAATAGCCATGGGAGGTGCAGAAAAGCTCCATGTACAATCAGTGGCCACTGGACATGGGGGTGACAGTGGGAAAGTGGAGGGGTCTGAGGCCCAAAATAGGGCTCAATGTCCCTTTACAAGAGAGGTCCAGGTGACGGAGCAGAGCTGAATTTGGACGGGCACAGCCCAGTGGGAGCACAGCAATACCCTGAGCACCCGCCTGCCTCGGGCACAGACTGAACTTGCTGTCAGTAACAACACTTGACCTGCCTCGTTACCACCGTAAAAACTTTATTCTCTCTCCCAAGGACAGCACTGTGAGTTTTTTTCCTTCCAGGTCAGTTAAATGCTACAGTCAGAGCTCGACTCCGCCACCCAACCACACTCTTCTGCACCCAGGAACCCGCAGCTCCGAGCCCAGCACACACAGACACGGGTGGGAGCCCCATGAAACACAGATGAGATGAAGGGGAAACGCATGAATCACACAGCGTCAGGGGAAACACATGAATCACACGTTGTGTCAGCGAGATTCGACAGATCTGACCAGGATTCCTCTCTCTGCGGCTCCATCCTTCCTAGTCCCCCAAACCAGTGGGCTGCGGTGGGGTGGCACTCGGGGTGTCCCTCCCTGTCCCACCCCAACGTTCAGCCCAAGTGTGGGAAAACGCAGCCCTGTTTCTCCCAGCACCTGGTTGGGGGGAGATGAGGTGGCTGTGCATGGCTGTCCCCCAGCCATGGCGTGCACCAGGTGCCCTTGTCCCTGCCGCGTTCTCCGTGCTGTGCCCACCTGCTCCTGCAGCCCTCTGCACCTGGTCCCCCACCTTTTAGGCCCACGTGGCCTAGATCCAGGCAAAAACCCATTATTGCACTGAGAAACGTGAGTCCTGATTCTGGCTTTATGTCCTATTTTCTGTATCCTACATTCAGACCCCGTACCAGTCTCTAAAGACCACGGATCCGGGCCAGCTTTAGCAACGCCTTTACCCCCATAGCCCAAATTTCCTCTCCTCTTGACAATTGGAGCTTTAGGGGAAAACTGAAAATCCTCCTCCTTCCTCACTTCCAGGGACCCACCCTGCTTAAAAACCATCCCCAGGCCGCCCCCCGCCCCCCCCAGCACCCGCTTATCACCGGGACATCCTGAGCACGCATCACCCCGAGGGGAAGTAGGGCACGTCGCTGTGGTAGTTGTAGTCGGGGCAAACCTTCTGCACCAGCCGGTAGTCTATGCTGTAGAAGGTGATGTAGATGCAGATGACTTTGAAGGGCTTGGAGCAGACCCAGGAGACGTGGCTCTGGGTGTGCTCGTGGTAGCAGGTCTTGGATGGGTCGTACGTGCACAGCGTGGTTTTCTTGGCACGGTCCACTTTCTCGTATTCCACGCGGCAGTTGAAGATTTTGGATTCTTTGGCCTCGATGAAGATCTGCTGCTCCAGGTCGAACTCAACAGCCTTGGTGGGAGGGACGAGGCTGACCGAGATGTTCCCCTGCCCGGTGGAGTTGTGGCGGAAGAAGACATTGACGGTGCCGTTGCCGTGATCCACCACCTTGCCGGTGATCAAGAGGTTCAACTTCACCGTCTTGATGTTGGAATAGAAATCTCCCCAACCAAAAATTTTTTTCAGTTTGCCCGAGGCCGACTCCAAGTCCCTCTGTCCTCGGGGATGTGGAGCGTGATCCCGCTCCGAGAGGTTGTCCAGGATATCCCACAGCTCCCGCGAGCTGCTCACCAGCTCCAGGAGGGTGACGTTCTGCAGCAAGGTTGGGGTGAGCAGGGGTTTGGTGGGGAGCAGCTCTCCGGTCTCCTGCGCTTGGTCTCCCTCCTGGCTCTCAGGCTCACGCTGCTCAGCGCCTTTCCCTGGCCCTTCTTGGCCGCAGACCACCTGAACACAGTGATGGCAGAGCGTGAGGGCTTGGCGGTGGGTAGCAGCCCCCTATCTTGTTCTCCAGTCATCCCACCATCTCCAGGTATGACCCAGCCATCCCCTTTCTTATCCTTGCTCTCCTTATTTCCCTTTTCTTTTGTCTTCCTATTCTGCCACCCTTCCATATCCCCTATTTCTTTTCTGGCAACAATTTTTTCCTTCTCTTGGTTGCTCAGGGAATAAGTGAGGGGAGCTGGGATAGATGCGTTTTCCCCAGTGGGAACTCCTTGGGCAGAGCCATTGCACCCAGAGTATCCCCAATGGGCAGAAGGTGCACATCAGTGTGCCCTCATGGCTTTTCCACCAGTTTTGAGGCTGACAGCACACTCACAGACCCCTCTTCTGACCTTCAAACCATGCCACAGTCTGATGGAGAGATGGAGCCAGGAGCAGCAGAAGTGAGCGAGAGCCCAATCCTGAGCTTCTCTGCAAACTCCTTTCCATTCCCTACCAGCCTGACGGTATCCGGTAGGGCATCACAGACCCCGTACAGGTGCAGGTGGGGGCTGGGGGCTGCCCCGTAGCTGCAGGTAGGTGAGCACCCAGCAGGCAGGTGGGTGCGAGGCAGCTCATCCTTCCTGGCGGGATGCAGATGCTGCAGCCCCATCGCTCCGGGCGAGGGCTGGGGGGAAATGCACCGATGCTCGGGAGCGATCCCGGCGCCGGGTGCCGAGCTGCTCGCTCCCAACGCCGGGGTGCGAAGGGCTCGGTGAGGAGCTGAGCGCGGCCTCGCGAAGGGCAGGAGGTGGCCCCCCAGCCCGGGGATGCTGCGCCAGGAGGAGGCTGCAGCTTTTAGAGGTGATCCGGAGGAATCTCCACTGTCACCCCTCACCTGTGAGCCCCCCCTCTTGCCTGCTGCCCAGCCTCTCCCTGCTGCAAAATAGCAGAAGTTTTGGGATGCTCGTTTCGGCAAGGGATGGGGTGGGGGGCGATAAAACGATCTGGGGGCGCTCCCGGCTGCAAACCCCCCGTCCCCCGTCCCCTGAGCTGCCCGACCCCCGTCCTCTGCAGCCCTCTTCTCCCCTTCCCTGCCACTCACCAGCAAAGAAATGCTCCCCTGGATCAGGAAGCCGATGCAGCTCCGAGTGAGATGCATTTTCCAGCCGATGCCGCCTGCCTTCGCTGTTCCCTCAAATTTAGTGCGGCTTTGGGTGGGTTTCTGGTGGTTTTTTGGTGTTGTTTTTTTTTTTTTTCTTTTTCTTTTTTCTTTTTTCTTTTTTTTTCCCTCCCTTCTTTTTAAGCGGGGGAGAACGTCAGCCGGGGGAAAGGGAGGGGGTGTCCCCCTTTAGAAGCCGCTTCCTCGATCCCCCCCCTTCGCCCATAGGGAGCTCCGGGCGGCGGTACCGGACCGGGGGGGGAGGCGGCTCCCGCCGCTGCTTCACCGCTGCCGCCACTCGCCGCCTTCTCGGGGACCGCCGCAAACTCCGCTCCGTGCCTTCCTCCCCTCCCTTCCTTCCAGGTGCCGGGAGCCGAGCGGCACCTCCGAGCGTAACCCTTTGCTGCCTGGCACCGCGTCCCCAAAGGAGGCCCGGGGGGAGTCCCCAAGGGCAACGTGCGGATAGGGTGCTGGGAAGTCCCCAAAGGGATGGATAGGACACGGGGGGGGGGATGTCCCCAAAGGGCAGCATGGAGATATGGCTGTGGGAGGTCCCCAAAGGGATGGATAGGGCACAGGAGGGGTCTCCAAATGGCAGCACAGAGATGGGGCACAGGGGGATCCCAAAAGGGATGGATAGGAGACAAAGGGGGGGTCCCCAAACGGCAGCATGTAGATGAAGGGGGTCCTCAAAATGCTAAATGAGGCACAGGGGGGTTCCCCAAAGGACAGCATGGAGATGGGGTTCTTGGGGGTCCCCAGAAGGCCAAATGGGGTACAGAGGGGGGGTATCCTCAAAAGGCAGCATGGAGATTGGGCACTGCTGTGTCCCCAAAGGGCAGCATGAAGCTGGGGCACAAGGGTGTCCCCAAAGGGATGGATGGGGCACAGGGCAGCATGGAGATGGGGCACTGAGGGGTCTCCAGAAGGCCCAATGGTGTGCAGGGAAGCAGTCCTTATATGGCAGTGTGGGGCTGAGGCACAAGGGTGTCCCCAAAGGGACAGATAGGGAACAGGGGGTCCTCAAAGGGCCGGATGAGGCACAGAAGGGTCCCCAAGTGCTGGGTTGGGTGCTGTCAGGCAGCGGGGCCTCCATGGAGAGGGGCATCCCCATATAAAAGGAGCAAAGCAGTGTGCAAAATGCCCAGGGCTGCCTTAGATACTTCTTTATCTTTGCACCAGAAAAATCAGGCAGTATCGTTATGCTCCCCTCTACCTCGGGGCTCAGTTTATCTCCATTCCATTCCCTCCATCAGGAAAAAAGCAATAAAAAACTTCTTTTCCCAATAGTCACTCGAAGGAAGACTAGGAAAAAAAAAGAAACAAAAAATAAAATAAAATAAAATAGAATCATCGATTTCCAGAGGTATGAGGGGGTGGTTGGAGGTGAGTCTGTGCAGGAGACTTCTGCCTGTGCAGAACGTGAAGGAAGTTTTTCAGTGGAGTTGTGATTTTTGTTTCTGCATCCGCATGCATTAATTCTGAGTAGAGCTGTTCTCCCTTTCCTTATCCACGGCTGTGCTGAGCATTGCTCCTCAGGCTTTGGAAATTAAAAAAGGAACAAGAAAATGTAGATTCTGTTCCCCAAGCCAGGCGGTTCGGCTTGTGTGCTATCCCAGAAGTAAGGGATGGCAGGCTGCGTTGTGCTTAAAAAGGAAACAGAACTCATTGGTTGGCTTTGGTGCGACACAAAGACGGAGCCTTGCTGGTTTGGGTTTGTTTCACTGAAGGGAACAGTTGTCCTTCTCCCGTCTCTCAGCAGAAGTTGCAGTAAGAAGTCATTTGCCAGGGACAGGGCTTGAATGAAACCCAGCATTTCTCAAACCCCAGGCAACGATCGCATTCCTTCCCATCAGATTATCTCCTGTATCCTGCCCATATTCCCCCCTCCCTCAACCTCCTCCTCCCCCCTTGCTCTTCTTGAGCCACTTTGGAAAGGCAGGTCTTGCAGTTCTGCTAAAGAGGAGCGAATTGTGGGGACAGAAGCATGCTTGGATGGAGGGGATGCTGTCGCTGGGAGCCCTGCGTGCTCTCCCATCTGCACAACGATGCTCTCCAGATTCTGGCTGTGATTGCAGTGCTGGGATCTGGACAGGCAGGCTTCCCTCATGGTTTTGGGGCCGGGAGGAGGAAGGAAGGTGAGTGACAAATTGCACAGCGCCCGCTGCCCTCTCCCTGCTCTGAAGGTACCTGCCTGCATTTCTGCCTTTCACCCCCGGACCATCTGGAAGCAGAATGGGATTACACCTCAGATGGATGCAGCTGAGTTCCATGGAGGCTGAACTGCTTCTTATTGCTGTTGAGCACAAGTCTCTCACTTCCCCCTCCTGCCCCCACGGAGCAGTGCCATTTGGGGGCACAGGAAGACATATCCTTAGTGCTAACAGAGGGACAGGAGCCCCATTCCCAGCTGGCCTGCCCCAAGGGGAGCCAATCCCTCCTGGCAGCCAGGGCTCCAAATATCCACCTATCCAGAAGCAGCGCTGGAAGAACCCCGGGGCCTCCTAAAAGCAGAAGGAACACAGCAGTGGAGGATATATGACAGCATAACGTTGTCCCGGCCCCAGTGGTGTGCTGGGTACATTTAATGGGCTGCACGTCTCTAACTACCCTGATTTCGATAAAAGATCTTCATAAAACTTCCGAATGCCTGTGCCAACACCTGCCTCTAAATCACTCCAAGAGCTGCAGCTCCTGCATTGTCTCCCTGGAGCTGTTGGCACTGTGAGGTTCCCCCCCCCAGGTCCCCTTCCAACGGTGCTGGGTGCATCTCACCCGTTGGCTGCTCTGCTTTGGGGTGGGGGAGGTTTTTGGGATGGTGCTGTGCTTGGGCTGTGAGGCTGAGCGGAGGTCAACACGGAGGAAGAACAGGGGATAAAAGTGATTTAAAGCGACTTGCTGGATTTTCTGCTGTTTGGAGGGAGCTGAAGACTGGCGTGGCATAAAGCAGGGCTGATTTAGGAGCTGCTCTGCTTGGCTGGCGCTGCAATGGTTCCCAGTGGGGCTGCTCTGATTGTCCATGCGTGGTGGGCGCAGGGCAGGCGCTGCCCCCAGCACAGCTCAGAGGTGTGGCCAACCAAAGTGGTTCCTGCACTCCCTGTGCAGAAATGGGACACTGTAGGCAGAACTAAAACCAGAGTGAGCCCACGGCCAGCATTTAGAGCCAGGTGTCCTTTCTAAACACTGGCAAATGGATTCATAGCACTGTACGGCTGGAGCGGCTTAAGGTGGGAGGGGGTTGTGGAAGGGCAGGGTGCTGCTTTCAGCTTGGCAAGAAAACTCCTTTCCTGCTCCTTCTGCCCCAAAAGGGATCCAGGATGGATGGCGTAGGTTTGGAAGGGGCATCTCGACCCCTTCAGTTGAATTGTGGGAAGGGGATCAGGTTGGATATTAAGAAAAAATTGTTCTTAAAAAGAGTGGTGACGCTTTGGTGTGGAGGTGTGGGAGTCACCAACCCTGGAGGCGTTCAGGAAATGTGGGGATATGGACTAAGGGACACCCCAACAACGGGGTGGGTTGGGTTGGACGTGGGGATCCGAGCAGTCTTTTCCAAGCATGATGACTTGGCGTTTGTATGCACTGGTGATGGGGTTTGGTGTGGCTTTGCTCAGCTGGAAGCTCCAAAGCTGCAGCTCCGGAGTGGCTTTTGCAATTAAAAGAAGATCCAGTGGCTGCAGCTGCTCCTCCAGTTCGGTTTCTCCTTATGGAATCGCTCGTCGTGCTGAGCTTGCCGAATTTCGAGAAGCATCTGTTAAACGGGCTGCCACCCGCATCCCAGCCGGGGAAACTCTGAGGCTGCAGCCGCGCTTTTCGGGTGCGATGGGGCCGAGAGCGGATCGCAGGGCCCTCCCTGGGCTGCTCAGTCCGGCTCCGAGCTCCTTTTCCTGGGTTTCTGTTGCCCTCTAGCGGGTTCTGAGCTGAAAATGGGCTGGGGATGGGGAGGGGACTGGGGTCAGCCGGGCTGGGGGCTCAGCTCTGCCCGACACAGAGCTCTGGGTAAGGGCAGGAAGCAAAAAGAAACGGGCAGAGTCTCTCGAAGCATCCCCGCTCCCTCTGTCGGCTTTCTATTCTTCCTACGGCAGCTTTCTATTGATGCATCTTATTTTTGGAAGCGTTTTTAGGCAGGCATTACCGGCCTCAGCAGAACTAAGGATAGACTGGAAAGATACAGGGGAAAAAAAAAAATAAATAAAAGGCTGTAAAGGGCAGAAGGTATTTTTAAGCAGAAAGGGTGGGGTGACACAGAGCACAGATATGAGAAGGGAACGGGGAGAAGCTGCTGTTGGTGCATCGCATTTGGCAGCAGGTAGGATGGGGTCTGCAAGCATCCATGCGTTGCAGGCAGCAGAGCTGAGGGGCTGGGGGATGATCCTGCAAAACCTGAGCAGCTGCACGTAAAGCAGAATTGTCAGGAATGTGAGTGCTAAAGACTGAAAAAATAGAAAAGGAAAAGAAAAAAAACCAAAACACTTTGAGAATGAAGATGCTCTGAGAGACAGCAAAGAGCGTGAGGTCAGAGAGAGCAGCTTATGCAAAGGCTTGAAAGAAGCAGGGGAGCGTAGCGAGAATGGGAGCCCAGCCTTCAGCCTGACAGCTGGTAGGGGAGGAAGAAAATGAATTCAGGTGCTGATTAAGAGGGACCCACAGCTGAAGATGCTGTGCTTCTACCCACTGCAGCCCTTTCCCCTTCCAGATGCTTTGGGAGAGAGGCTGCCATCCTTGTTTTGATTTTGCAGCCCTACACCCCGATGTTATTTGGCCACAGCTGTGATGTGAGCTCGGCTCCTCCAGGACACAGCTCAGTGCTCTGCCTCCTCCCGGAGCTGATCTGCCTTCAGCAGGTGGGTGCTGTGTGGGGAGCAGATGGGTGCTGTCTGCACCCAGCAAGGAGAGAAAGGTGGTTCAGGTGTCCTCTGCCCCTTTGTCAGTGGGCAGCAAAAGCATTTCTGCAGGTCGGTTTGGTGTCTGGTGGTAAATTCAGGGGAGAATGTAAAGTCATGGGTGTGTGTGTGCAAGGTGAGGTTTCCCTGGTGAAGTTCTCCCAGCTGGGTGGGATCTGTGTGTCTGCAGCTCCTAAGCTCTAAAGCACAGTTTGGTTTTACAGCTGGAGGGACTGGGCAGCTTTGTCACTTTAAAAGAACGTTCACTCCTGGGAAATCCCACTGCAATGATCCCCACTTCGCCTTCCTGCATCTCTCAGCTCCATTCCCTATCCTGCACCCGGGTCTTTCCCCTCCCTCTCCCAATAATGAATGATTTCCAAAGCATGTCACTTAATTGCAGCACGGTTTTCCAAGTGCTGAGACCTCATGGCTGAGGCTGTGAGTGCTTGCCTGGGTGTGGAAGTGGGAAAGCAAATTAAAAGGTTCCTTCTCTCTTTGTTTTTGCTGTACTATCTGCAGACAGAGAGCTTTTCCGAGGTGAGAGATGGTTTGATGTTTGCAACAAACAGAGCAACCTGGGGTTTGTGCAGAGCTGGAGCCAAATGAGTGGGGTTGTCCCTGAGGGGTGATGCCAAGGTGGACACTGCCCTAGTGCACAACAGGAGAGCTCCTGGGCCAAATCCTGCCTGTGGAAGAGGCTGGGAGGGAGCAGAGGAGGCTGCGAGCCCTTCTGCTTTGAGACTGCAGAGGGAGGCAGGGAGCTGCTCTGGGCCGGGTCCTCAAAACTCGCTGTGCTTGGAAGAGGAGAAGCAGCTGCTGCCCCAAACCCACAAGCAAACTGTGATTGTCCAAGGCAACCAGCTGAACCCCTACAGCTGGGGACGTGGGGATGTGTGCATCAGATGGATGCTTCTGTTACGCAGCGCTGTGGAGAGGTCTGATGATTTTTCATCCCTATCTGCATTGATTTCTCAGTCCGAGCAAACCGGGGAGAAAAGGAGTTGGCTCTGCTTGTAGGAGGAATTGGAATTGATGGTCCCTGGTTGCCTGGTGTGCTGGGGGTACCCATGTGATGGCTTGGAGGGACTGTGTCCCCAGTTCCCTGCCTGCCCCCCAGGGCTGGATACGCTTCATAAACATAACAGAGGAGAAAATGTGGCTCTCTATGGGAAAAGAAATAATCCTGGGGAAAACAAAGCAGTGCTATTGGAACTCGTGTGAAGCTGGGAGAGGGGCTCCCACAGCGCACTGCTCTCCCAGACTATTTCCCAGCTCCCCATAGGCTTTGTTGCCTGGTTTTCTCAAGCAGTTCCTCTCTCCCAGCCCTGTTTTTGGAGAGATTGAGGGTTGGTTGGTCCATCCTTCAGCCCACCACACAGCTTTCCTCCTGCCATGAGCCACCCTACTCTGCACTCTGGCTGCAGAGCGTGCAATTTTTCTCCCAGCAAAGCATTCATTTCACTGCAAATCCCTCTGGAGGAAAGCAGAGCACATGCAGGACTGGGAAGCAGGAAAAGAGAGGCATGTCCAGGTGATGCAGGTGTCCCTGCTGAGTGCTGTGGTGTTTGCAGCTGGCACAGCTCCTTCCCTGCAGGCAGGATGGAGTGTTGTGGTTTGCCAGTGCAGGTCTCAGCAAGTGCTGCCAAAGGGCAGTGATGATGCAGAGCCAAACCCAAAGAAGAGCCAGAATGATGGAGATGAAAGGGTCCCCATCCCAGTGATATCTTAAAGGGTTGTGCCCCATAGTTATACTTTGGGTCCTACCATCATGAAAAGGCACCATGCAGTTTGTTGGCATGAAGGCTGCGTGCTTTGCAGCCTTTGGGGTTTTGTGCCTGGCTCTGCAGTGGGCAGCATGGAATGAAATGAAAGTTGCAATACTTCTGGTTGGGACGGAATATTCTGCGTTCCTTTGGAAAGGTTGGGAAAAAAATCTGAGTGCAAAAAGATCTTGGTTCTATTTTAGTCCAGACAGAGCAAAGGCTGAGATCTTTACAGCTCAGAACTTGAGCTGAAAGGAGGTAACTCACTCTTAGCAGTGAATCTCAGTGCTTCAAAGCTGTGCTTGGCCCTACAGGAGTTGCTCTGCGTGCATCTCCAGCAGTGCAGGATTGGGAAGCTCAGGAGCAGGTCTGTGCTGAGGCGGCTGAAGCTGCAAACCCAACACTCCTGTACATGGAGCACCAATATTTGCAAAAATAAGGCTCCGTTTGCTGTGTTCCCACATCCTCCAACTCCATCCCCAGGGGTTTCTCCCTCCTGGGTGCTCTGTAGTGCTCATCCCTCTGCCCTGCATACCCTGCAGCTGCCAGGACCTCGTTGGTCAGGAGGTGCCACCCATGGCACCCAATTCTGCCCCGGTTTCCCATTTCTGCTCCGTCCATGTGTTGATAAATGAGATGGTGCAGCCCCAGTCATCTCCAGCCCAGCTGGGAAGGGGATCAGCCCATTCTCTCTGATGGATCTGCATTTACCAGCTCAGTCTGGGTGCTAATCTGCTCCTCCAAAAGCAGGGATCTGTGTTTTACCATCTGTGACCTCCAAAAAACTCAGCTCCAAACCCTCTCCAGGTTGGAGCTGCTCGGGCTGAGCCTGATTTGGTGCCTGGGGGAGCTGTGGAGGGGAGATGCTCCCCGTCTGGGGGCTGTGCCATAACACTGATGATGAATGGTTCTTCACGCTGGAGCAGGCTGGGTGAGTGTTGGGTTGGTTTTTACTTCTGCCCCATGGAAAATGTTGCCCTATTGACATAAAAGAAAAAACACAGAAGGAACAGGGAAAAGGGGGAGGGTGCATTGGGATGAGAACTGGTGAAAAGGAGGGGGGGGAAAGACATTGCTTTCTTGTGAAATATGTGGGGAAGGGGCAAAGCTGCTTGCTTTCTTCTTTTTTGTCTTCCTGGAGAAATGGAATGGCTCTCTGATGGGCAGCAGGCTGCTGTGCAGGCTCTGCTGCTCCACTCCAGTGCTCTGAGCCCCCCAGGGCATCATCACACCTCCAAGAGCCCCCAGATCCCCCCTGCAGCCCCTGTGCCCTCGGGCAGGATGGGGACCCCGACTCGAAGGCTGCAGCTTTGCATTGCATCAGAGCATGAAACAAACTGCAGGCGAGGGGCCCTTTGCTAATGCTTTACATCTGCCCAAGTGCTCAAGCGCAGCAGGGCTTCTTGCGAGAGGTAATTCCTCCTATGAGAGCAGCAGACACAGCTCCTTCCAGGGCTCTCTTACCCTAAAGCTGATCTGATTTTATTATTAATATTTTTTTTCTTTTGCTTTCTTGGCTGGGCTAAAGAGAAATATCCCCAATTCAGGGCTCTGCTGCCCAGCATCACTTAGGCTGAGATTGCAGTGACTTTGCCAGCAGAGATGTAAAAAGGAGCAGTGTGGTGCCCAGCTGTGCTTTCACAGACTTCTCTAACAACCCCAAATTTCATGGTAATAATAATTTTTTATATATGTGTACTTAGCAGGCAGGTACCTCCTGATGCACTTCCAGCATTCGTACTCCATCAGGGCCTGCATCCCAGCCAAGGTGGAGGTGGTCAGAACAGTTGAGTGCTGTGGGGTGGGAGCAGGGCTGCTTCCTTCTTATGGGTCAGGTTGCCCATGGGGGACAAGCTGGGCCAGGTGGGAATGGTGTGGGTTCAGACATTGGGCTGGGGGTGTGCAGGGTGAGGGGAATGGGGCCAACGTCTTTGTGCTGTGGGTGTCCATTAGGATGGGACACCTCTGAGTTGCTCCCTCAGTCTTGCTCTCCTCTCCATGTTTGTGGCTGCTGATGGGGTGATGCCATCGGCTGTGATTTGGTGGTAGAGGGGAAGGGGGAGGTCCTGGGAGCTCAGCCAGCAGCACTGGGAGCTTTGTTTCAAAACATGGGGTCCTGTAGCTTCATCCCCATGAGAGCTGAGAGTGGGTTTGGGTGTGGTTGTCCAACCCAGTCATATCATGGGGTTGCTCTGGGTTTATTCCCCAAAGCACAGCACAGGTTGGAGCCACAAGGGAAAGCAGCAATTGCTCCCACCCCCAGGCTGTGCTCACTGCTGTGACCACCCCCAGTCACCCCCCACCCCTGTCCTGGTGCGTGGGGCAGGCGGATGCAGCCATGATTGATGAGAAACTCCTGCCCTGCACTGCTGTGGCAGCAGCTTGCCTTGTTCAAGGGCTTTGGGGAATGCCTGCCTGCCTTCAGGTTCTGCTTTTTTGGTTTTAAATCTTCCTGCTCTGCGTGAGAAGGCTGGAGGGTCAGGGTGTGGGGAAGTGAGGCTTTCCTTAACGAGCAAAGAGGCTTTAACACCTTTAAACTCCTCCAGGACTCAGCTGTAGCTCAATGTTTTCAACGTTGCTTGATAGCATCCATTTAACCCCAAAACCACTTCGTTTTCTCTTGCCACAGCCAGCACAGGGGGAGGCTGGGGCTCTGCAACACGCATGGTGACAATGGTGACAATAGTGACATGCTTGGGCTCCCTGGGGAACCACCCAGATGGATTCGTGCTTGGAAAACTGACGCTGCAGCCTTCCTGATGGATTTCTTGGGCCACCGAGTTTGCAGTGAATGCAAGATTGCTGGTTTACTCTTATTATTTATTATGATCATTATCCTTCCCCTTCCCAACTAGCTGAGGCCACAGCCAAGCTATAGGATGCTTGCTATAGGCAGCTCAGAACAGCAAGAGCACTGGGAGAAGCATCCCAGAACAGCATACAGAGGCTGGGGGGACTGCAGGGGCTGGAGAGACCTGCCATTATCTCTGCTGATGAGCCCCCTGTGGGGCTCTCAGTGGGGATGGGCGATGCTCCACCACTTCTTGTTGCACTCCAGATCAGAGCGTGCACCCCTCAGGCTCCAGAGCACCCCGGGGAGGAGGGGACCCACGCTCAGTGCTGCTGCCAGTGCCTGTTTATGCGTTTTACCCAATTACTGCTTAATGCAAAATGCATAAGGAGCCCTTGGAGCGGGGACAGAAACCCACAGCTCAGCTTCGTGCTGCTCATCGGCAGGGCTGACCCTGTAGGACAATTTCCAGTTGCAGCTGAATGACTTCATGAGAAGATTTGTCTTTTTTTCTCTTCTTCTTTCTTCTTCTTTTTTATTTTTTATTTTTATTTTTATTTCCCAACCAGTCTCTGATTAATTTTTGCCCTGATTTAGGAACAAAAGCCGTGTCTGGAGGCTGAATTTGCTCCACTTCAGCCTCTCCACTGCTGCGTCTCAGCCAGATTCCTGCTGCTGGATTAACAGATTTTTGTGCTGGGGTTTGGGGCTGCTTTTAAGATCTGTTCTGAGGTTACCCCCCTTTGAACACCAAAAGTCATTGGGGTGGTCTTTGAGAAACTCATGGCACTGCAATGCTGTGGTTCCTGGATGGCTCTGACCTGAGATGGGAAAGGAGCAGCCGCGCAGCCCCACTGCGCTGTGGCTTTTGAGGTTTCAGAGCATTAAGGCAACAAATTGTCCATTTAAGTGAAACCCACCCTGCAGGCCGGCTCCTGGAGAAGCCCCAGATCCCGAGCCAAAATCCGAGAGCGTGGCGGGAGAGAAATCAATCCTTATTATAGGAAATAAAGCAAAACTCCAAAGCTCTCTTTCCCCTTCTTCCCTTGGCGAATTCCCCTTTTTGGCTCAGGTTTTCACATTCTTGCTTCTAAAGCAGACAGAGAGATGGGGATGGATCACGGCTTTCCTTGCCCCATCCATCTGGGTTTGGGGATGAATGCAGGACCCAAATCCCTCCCTTGCTCCCATCGTGATGCACCGTGCAAGCTGATTAACCGCAGACCCTTTGCTCGCCCAGCAAGGAATGTTTCCAACCTAATTGGATTTGCACTCCATATTTCTGCGGCTTTTGTGCTCCTTGTTTGGTTATTTATAGGAAACATCTGTCGGCTCGGAGGGCAGCGGTTGGGCTGTGGGTTTGGGATGGCTCCGTCCCCATTCAGTGGGGATGTGATGGCATGGGGGGGTCAAGCGTGTGACAGAGGCTCTGCCGGTCGGTGGAACGTTGGGAATGGAGTCAAACGCTGGTTGAACTGGAAGAAATAGCAGCTGGGATGAGTTGAATGGGTGACTGGGCCTAAGGGCAGGGGGCAAAACCATAATGGTGCGAAAAAATAAGGTAAATCCTGGCTGATACAGCGCTCCCAGGAAGGCAGGAGCTTCTCTGCCCAGACGGGTCAGGAAAGGACAGGGTTGTATTTCCAGGTAAGCAGCAGAGCCGCAGGATGAGGTGTCGTAATGCTGACTAAGCTGGTTATTAGAGCTGTGATTAACCCCGGTAATTAATCTCAGGGATTGAACGTGGTGGAGGTCAACTTGCAGAGCTATTCAGGAGGCGGGGTGATGTAATTGCTTTGGAGAAGTGAACTCTCTCCATCCCGTGCCCTTCTGCTTCTCTGTTAGGTATCAGGGAAGCGTTGCCTGGCCCCAGATGGTCTTTGAGATCCCTTTCAACCCAAGCTGCTCTGTCATTCTACGACCGTTCCTAATTTCAAGGGGCTGACCCTGAAGGGTTCTCTGCACACCCCCAGCTGCAGAACTGCCGCTGCCATCGCCTCAGTGGGTGGGAATGGGGAGGAAACTGTGCCAGGGTAGTGGGTTACATGGAGCAGGTCATGGATTTATGGCAGCTGGGAATCAGCTGCATCCTTCTCAGTGCCCCATTAACCTCAAAGCACCCCTCCTCCTCCCCAGGCAACGTGTGGGCATCTTTCTGCAAGCTTAGCCCCATGCAGGACAGCAGGTAGGGCAGAACTGGGTGCTGCAATGTTTCATTGATGCAAACCCATTCGGTTTTGCATGGTTCCAGCTGTGGTTTCCCTCCCAGTGCTGGGCAGTGCCCACTCAGTGCAATGCACGGCACTGTGGAGATGCCCTTATACGCACTGTGAGGTGCTGCTGCTGAAAGGAGAGCTCAGATCTTGAACAAAGGATTGGCTGCTGATAGCAAAGTGATTTACAGCGAGGCTTAGGGCAGCCAGCTCCAGGAGTGCTTTTACATGACAATCTAATGGTTATTAATTTGTCTGGTATTTGCTGTAATGCTATTAATCCTGATAGGCTTGTAGGATACTTAATGCAAATATTTTAAGTGCTTCTGTGGGATTTTTCCCCTGGAATGATGTGTAAGGATGCACAGCCCACATGCAAGCTCCTGTTTTGATGCTGCTGTCCCCAGTTTGCCCTACTGCACAGGGCATCATCCAGTCCTCAGGCATCGTGGACCCCCAGTCCCTATGCCTGTCCCATGTCCCTGCCCACTTCGTGTTGTACAGGCTTCAGATTCCCCTCCTTTACAACTCCAAACATCTTTCATCTCCCATCTTTGCAAAAGGCATCAAATTGCCCACATCCCAGGCTGGCTGCCCCACGCTGTCTCTGCCTCACCCCTCATTCCCATGGGTGATTCCTTTAATTTCTCCCTTGCTTTGATTCCTCTCTTTATCGTCGCTCGCTGGCAAGCTGAGCTGCAGCCATGTGTTTCTGTTTAGGTGGCCCTGACAGATTGAGGTTTGCAGCCTTCGTGGTGGGAAATGTGGCTCCAAAATCCTGGAAATGTGTGAAGGTTGCAATCCGATTCCGGCTGCTTTCCCCGCTCCCCTCCTCCCCATCCAAAAGCACAGCTGATGCCAAAGGGAGCCGGGGGGGGGGGGGGGGGGGGGGGAAAAAAAAAACTCCGAACCTCCCAGGGAAACTGGAAATCTATGTAGGACTCAATCCAAAGATTGATGGAATAAATTACAGCTTGGGACTGTGAGAGCGGCAGGTTGCTTTGGAGGGAGCAGTTCCTGGTTTCTGGCTCCTGAGAGTGGGATCAGGGGGGTCCAGGCTGCTCTGCCGGCGCTGGTGCCCCAAATCCCATGGGAGGAATGGCTCCAATGGTTGCTTAAATCCAGCAGTGTGTGTGTTTCCCATGCACAGCTATCCAAAGATGTTTCAGCCTGATGTAGGCGAGCAGAGCTGCTGGATGCTTTGCTGCCTGTGGGAGGATGGTGCTGTGCTGGGGATGCTGTAGAAGGAGCCAAGTGACAGCCCCGATGCCCAGGGGACCCAGCAGCATCCCCACTGCCTGCAGTCCCTTCCTGCAGACAGCTTCACACTGTGGTTGGGCTGGTGCTGGTGGGGATGCTGCAGACAAAGAACCCTTTGAAGGCTTTGGAGCTCTGAGTCAAGGGTTGGCCGTGCCCCTGCACCGATGGGTGAGGGCTGGGGTGAATTTGTCTCAATTGATGGCTTTATCCTTTATTTTCTCTTTGCTCAGTCTGGAGCTCCATAGCAGAAAGCGAAGCCAGATGGCAGCGATCTCACCGAGCTCGCATTGCTCTGGATCATGGATACCCTGGGGACCCCTGTGTGCGGTGTGGGGCTCCATGTGCACCCAGCACGTGGCTGCAAGGCTGCTGGGGCTGTGGCTCATGGCCTGCAGGGCTCCCAGCCCCCAGGACTCCCAGCCCCCCTGGCTACGAGCAGTTGAATGGGGTCAGCTCTTGTGACCTTCTCACCAAGCCAAATCTTGGGACTTGGCTCTCAGCGTGGCTGAGCAGTGCAATGAGTTCCTTCCCAGCCAAAACATCCTTTCTGGGAATGAAAGGGAGAGAGGCACTTTCCACTCATCCCTTCCCATGGTGTTTGGGAAGAGGCGGGCCTGGAAATGCCCCCAGTGTGAGTGCAGCTTGGGTGCAGCCAACGTGCTGGGCCTCACTGTGGGAGGTGGTGATTGGGAGCAAAAGGGTTTGCCATCAGGATTGCTGGTGCTGATAGGGTCACACAAGCTGATGACCTGGGGTAAAGCAGTGTGAGGTGACATCATTTTACAAGAAAAGTGTCCAGGGATGGCCCTGCCTTTTTGTCAAATGATTCCTATTGGGAGCTGAGCGTTTTCCAATAAACAGGATGGGCAGAGAGCAGCATGCTTGTTCTATGGCCAATATGGAGAGAGCCAGGAGGGCATGATGCCTGTGTCTGCTCTATGGGCACTGCACTGAGCTGCTCCAGGAATTGGGGAAGGACAAATCCCAGGAGATGGGAGAGAGAGGAGGGACGTTTGGTCCTTCTTTGTGCCCGCTGACTCCGGGCATTTCAGTGCTGTGCTGCTCCATCCAGATGTTTTGTTACTGCATTCAGCTCCCAGTATCTGCTCCTGCTATCAGACCGGCCCCCCAGGCTCTGCTGGCAGCACATTCCCCTCCAGCAGGGGCCAAGAATAATAACACATCCACAGCGCAATGCCCAGCTTTCCCTGCAGCCCCCCAAGTCTTGTGACTGTGAGAGAATGGGGCCCAAATGTGGTCAGAGGGAAAAGGTAGCAAGAAGCAGACAGCAGGGCTGGGAAAGGCACGAAGGAGGCAGAGCTGCTGGAAGGATCCAAGGGGGTAGGGAACGGTCAGGAGTATTTATAGGATTCCCATCTGCCTGCATTCAGAATCTCATTGGCGCTGGCTGACTCCTTGCCCAGGACCCCAGGCACTGAGGGGTTAAACACAAAGGGTCAGTGATTTTTGGTCTCCAAGTTAAAGTCAGTGTGAAAGCGGGATGAGCAGTGCCAGGACGAGAGAAATGAACTTGCACAAATAAATAGTGTGGGTCACATGAATTCCTGGCTCCTTCTGGAGGAACGGAGTGTTTACCCGAGTGCCTGGAGGCCTGGTTGTGCTCTGTGCTGGAGGAGAGGCTGCTCTTCAGGGAGCTGGGATTTGGCTGCTGGTGGGAGGTCTCTGGGGGATGTTTCCCTCTGCTGATGGCTTTGCCCTCCGAGTTGCATCTCTGGATGCACTCTGCTGGAGATGATGGTACTTGGGTCTCAACTATCTGAGACGCACTGGTGGGTCCCTGCAGGTGGTGACCCCAGCACTGGAAGCACTGCAGGTTGCCCGCTCCTCCCCAGCAGCACCATTTGGGCATCCCTCTGTCTTTTGTTTCACTGCTCATTCCTCCTTCTGAAGTTCAAATCCCCGTGCTCCAACATCACAGCTGGCAGCTAATGGCGATGCCACGCGGGCAGGTGGCCCTGCAGCCCATCCAGCTGTCCCAAGCCAATGTGGCATGGGGACAGAGCCAAATAGGGCTCAGTGCCTCCTTTGGAGAGCATCATCCCCTCATCCCTGGCTGCCTCCCGTGGAGCAGTGCAAGCTGTGGGGAGATCTCCTGACTGCAGGTTTTGGGGTGTGCATCCTCATTCCCCAAAGTGCTCTGTGCCCGAATCCTACTAAGACACGAGTGGTGTTTATAACACAAAATGGGGCTGCGGTGTTTCCTGGTGCTGACATCCCTGTGGGCAGTGAGCCTAGACCATGGCCACCCTTTGCATGGAGTTCTGCTGCCTGGTTTGCTCTGCAAAGACAACTGAGAAGCACTGAGTGCTCATAAACCAAGAACCAGCACTGCCTTGCTGCTGCACAGCCACCAACCTCCTCAGTGCTCCCTTCTGCAAGTTTTTGAGATCCAGGTGCCAAAAAATCTACCATCCTTAATTGATTTTTTCCCCCTTTTCTCCGCATTAGAATGAAGCACAACCCCTCAGGTGCATCTGCTACAAGAGGGGCTGTCACTGCTGCATATGATCCCATCCCTGAGCTGGGGATGCAGTGGGACAGCTTCGCCTCCAGCAGCTCAGGGTTGGGCGCTTTGTAACAGATTCCTTTTTGTAAAGGCACAAAAGTGTTTCCACGGGTTTGGGAAGCTGCTCTGCCCTCTAGCAGAGCCAGAAGTCCCACATGGAGATGCTGGGCTGTTCCCCAGTGGGGTTGCTTTATTCTTTTTTGAGGACTTACACTCTTTGTTGGCAATACAGGGGCATCCTCAAGGATCCCTGCAAGCTCTCCTTTGGGTAGCACTCCTTTGTAACAGCTTTCTGCTGCCTGGAAAAGCTATTTCTTCCCCTGTGCTTATGTGATGGGTGTGATAATTGGGGCTAAATTGATTCAAACCATTTCCTGTCAGTCCTCAGGGAAGAAATTCCCCCAATCAATGGATGCTCCTGGCAGCCCTGCGCAGTGCTCTGCAGTGATACTTTGTTGAATCCAAACCACCTCCCTCTTGTCCCCATCAGTCCTGCTTTGAGCACTGATCCCAACCTTCCCTTGGCTCTGTTGCTTTGGACATGGCTCTCTGCAATGCAGTGAGCAGGAGGAGGCTGGGATTTAAGTGCCATCAGGTGCAAACTGTGGCCTCTCCACCCCCAGCATTTGGCATGAAGTGTCTGATTTTGGGGATGGATTGACTGGGATAGATGCAGGGCTTTGGCTGTCTTAGCCAAAGGCTTTTTCCCATGCAATTTCTGCTTTCTGCTCCATAGTTCCCCTCACCCACAGCACAGTCTCTCTGCTCTGGACTCCTTTTGGGTTCACTGCAGGGAGCTCAGCACATCCACACATTTATCACCCATGGGATGAAGCTTTCTCCCACTGTGCCTTCCGGGACAATGATTTCTTGCCTTCACCTTCTCACCAGCTCTGCAGATGGTGTTTGCTAAGTGTATTTTAATGTGTTCACCTTTCACCTCCTGCCTAGACATGCATTGATCCAGAATGGATCTGGGGTGGGGACAGAGCTGCAGCCACCCTGGGTTCAGCAAGGGGAGGTCCCTGCATCTCATCTGTGCTGGAAATGAGGCCATGAGCCCCAAAATATAAAGAATGCAGAAATCTGGGAGAGGAGTTGGGTACCCAGCTCCCACAGCACTGTCCTGCTGGTAGAATGAGGTTTGCCACCATTGCTGATGGCAGTGCATGGTGCAAGCAAGTCCTGCTGGCTGCCCTCCTGTGGAACATTCAGGCTGAATTTGTGAACTGACGCAGAAATGCAGAGGTTGGTGCACAGGTGCAGGAAGCAGCCATTTTCTGCCTCAAACATGGGAAAATCAGTGCAGTCCCATTGTGATCCTGCTACGTGCTGGGCATGGGGCTGTCACCCCGTAGCAGCACAAGGAGCAATGCAGCCCCAGCCCCTGGGAGGGTGATTCTATTGCTGCTGAGCAAGAAACTTCTGCAAGCAGTGAGCACAGCCTGGGGAGACGGGACATGCTAATCACCGACCTGGTAGTGGGAGTGATGGGAGGTAGGAGGTAAATCTGAGCTATCCCAGCTGCTGCCTGCCAGGCCTTGCTCATGTCACAGGGAAAAGGCATTTCTTTAGGGGAGGGGGGGATGATTTCACATCTGAACTCTGTGCTGTCTGCGGAGGCACCAGCATGGGTTCTTTCTATGAGTTATTGCATCCAGGTCGCCCCCAGCCCTCTCTGTGCCCAGAATGCACGGCAGTTTGGGACCCTGCACCTCCTTCAAGCAGCACCCACTTGTCCCCAGCTCTTCTTCTCTCTATGGGGCAGAAGAGGTGGAGGTGCTGCTGGAGCATCCCAGGGAACGCGGGCAGTATGGGACAGAGCCAAACCAGGGGTCATTTGTGCAAAGGCAGTGTCAGAGGGCAGAGTGGATTAAAGTTCATCAAAACGTTCCCCCCCCCCTCCAACTCTTCTTCTGGTCATAAACAGGAAGCTGAGGTTTTCTGTCACCCCAAATCTTTGCGGAACGTGCCTGCTTTTATAGCAGCTTTTATTTATTTGTTTCTTCCCCTCGTTGGAACCGGAGAGTTTGCAGCTGATGGAAAGCAGGGGAGGTGCCGGCTGCTAAAATCCAAACCCCCCAAATATCTGCGGTGCCTTTCACTGGAAAAACCCAAATCTCCAGAGAGTGGGAACAGAGACGGAAAATGGGATAATGTTTCCCTCAGTTCCCATTGTCCCAGAGCTGGACTTTGTTTGAGAGGAGGCGATGATTTACCCTGGGGCTCGGGGGGGTTGATTTACAGAGCAGTAAAACCCAGCAGCATTGTCTCCATCGTTGGGGCTGTTTATTTTTTCCCTTGGAAAAGCTGTATCCGTTATCTTCCTTCCGCTAGAAATCCCATCCGAGCTGATAAAAGCTCCTTACTGCTCCCGGGGGGGGGGGGGTTTGCACCGTGCTCAGGGCTCTGTCCATCCCCAAGCCCTGCTCACCTGCATCCACTGAGGGGGGAGATGGGGAGGAAGCCAGGTGTGGTGGAGTTTAATTGGTTTTAAATGAATATGGAGGAGGCTAGAAGGTGTAGGGAGTGTTCTTGGTTTCCTTGGGAAGTGCTTGCTGCTGCCAGGGGCCAAGGAGAGGTCTGTGGGTTTGTTCCAATTAGGGGTAACAAAGCTGTGTTTTCCTTTCCCCTCGGTCCTAGCAAAGTGTTGAACATGCTGTGGGTCCAGGTGAGCTCTCTCCCAGTGGGAACATCCAATGAGGGCTGCAGCAAGGAGTGGGTGGGAGAGCAGAGCCAGGAGCCCCACAGGCACAGCAGGTATGGAGCGGGGTGTCAGCCAAGAGGGGAGGAAACAATGAATAAAATCATGTAAAATCTCCTATGAGCTCTGCATGATGTCTCTGGCACAGGAGCCCACTGCTGGATTTTCCTAGGAGACCCCACTGCTGCCTTGCTCCATATCACCAGGTAAGGCTGTGCTGGGGGTGCCCAAAGCCTCGGGGTGTGCAGAACTGGGGACTGGGGACACAGGGAGGTGATGGGGATGTTTCCAGGCTCTTCCAACTCCAGAAATAAACCAGGAGTGGAGAAGAGGAGGGCTTTGCTCAGCTGCCAGCGGAGGGGAAGCAGGTGGGGATGTGGCGTTTGATGGGTGTCGAAAGCATCACGATGTGGTGTCAGCCTTGGGGACGGACAAACGGATCCCACAGCACCAGGAGCTTGGGGTCAGAGAACCAAAGTGACAGCCTGAGACACAACGCCTGCAGGGCGGGAGGCAACAGCATCAATCCTTCCTTCAGAAGGCTTCATTTCCATCCCCAGCATCGCTCCTTTTCATTTTGCATGTGTCAGCAACAGCCAGCGGGGCCGTTCTGCTGTCACATCCCCACGCTCTGTCCCTGCACACATCGAGCAGACGGAGACGTTTTAATTAACAAAATCACAGCGTCGCGTCTCGGTGCCGGATTGAAGAGGCAGCGCTGGGAGCGAGCGGCTGCTTCCCTGCTGTTGTGCCCAGAAAGGCCCCACGTCCCCAACGGGCGGCTGAAGGTCACACAGATGGGTGTTTAGTTGTGTTTTTTTTTGCCCCTTGAGTCATTTTCCATTTGATTAAGGAAAGAGATGCGTGGCAGCAGGAGTTGGGAAATCTCAGGCTCTATCTTGAGATGAACTGCGACTTGCAGTGCTCGTGCGCGGAAGATGCTCCTTTGTTCTCTGTCCATTTGTAGGGGGAGAGGAGCCAACGGGCTGGACAGAGATTTCTCAATCCCAGTGAAAGTCTTGAGGTCACTTTTTGAGTCTCTGCTGCTGCATTCCACTGCAAGAGAAACACAAACTCATGTGGAACGTGTTTAGATTGGAGCTCTGTTACCAACACCAGATTTCAGCAGGATGGTGCTGAGCCTTGGCCAGATATCAGCTTTCCCCCTCTCATCTATTTATCTGCTGCAAATTCATCGAACACCTCTTTCTGGTGCCAATCATTTAACCAAAGAGCAAACTGATTTACCTGGTGAATGAAACATCTTCAGTATGCAGACCCTCCTTTCCCCCTTCTTTTGCTCCATGCCGGCCAGCTGCTGGGCTTTGCAAAACAATTTGCTATGACCGAATGCTACACAGCTGTTTCTCACTGTGGAATTCTTCAGAGGTGGATTATTTGTCACTCCTCCAGCTTAATAATAATAATCCATTAATGCATTTTTTTGTTATCCTTTGAGAGAAGAAAACGCTCCCATGTGGTTTTACGGCGGCGGCGCTTTTCCACGCACGCACGCAGAGCTCCATCTCGCCCAAACAGCTCCCACAGCGCTGAAAATGAAGTCTTAAAATATGACAGCCTGGGTCAGGAGTGTCTTAAAACCACTGCATAACAGGCGTGTAAAAGAGATGGGGAAAGTGAATGTTTCCGATGCGCCGGCGGCCGCGGAGGCCCGGCTCCCTTTGTGCTCTCTGGGAAACTTGTGAAAATGTTAGTTCTCCATCAGCACTGGATCACGGTTGTCCCATGGGTTGGGGGGGGAAGCTGTGGTTGTCTCTGTGCATCACAGCACAGCTGGAGGGCGGCGGGCAGATGTGTGATGAGTGCATCCTATTCCAGATGTGCTGTGTGAAGCTGCGCCTCTCGGGGCTGTGCACGGTGCCACCTCCTGCATGCAGAGATGGGGCTGCTTGCTCGGGTTGGTGGTTTCTGCTCTCGCTGCAGTTGCTCTGAGCCAGGTAAGGGCTGAGGGCAAAGGCTTCATCCATCCCTCACCATAGGATGCCACGTGCTCCAGCCCATGGACTGCAACAGTCGCAGCACTGTGAGATTGCAGCCTGGCCAAACTCCTCCCTGCAAGCCTCTGGGGGAGTGGAGGAGCAGTGGGTGCTCAGCGTGGCTCTGCTCTGTGCACCTGGCCAATGTTGTCCCCATGTGCTCCCCATATGGCCGCATCCAAACCTTGCATCACAGCCACCCACACTGGGGACATCCTTCGATCAGCACCAGATCAGCCTCACAGCCAGCACCCCACAGCCAGAACACTGAGGTTCCCAATTCCCAGTGGTAGCCTTCCCCTGAGTTGGCCAAACCTTCCTTATAGAACCACCAAGGTTGGAAAAGACCTCTAAGATCATCCAGTCCAACCATTCACCTGCCACCAGTATTTCCCACTAAACCACATCCTTCAGTACAACATCTAAATGTTTCTTGAACACACATCCAAGGGCGATGACTCCACCTCCTTGGGTTGGCCAACCCTCCATTGAGTTGGCCAAAGGTTCTTGTGCTTGACCTGCAAACCTCCCCTCCCCATACCCCATTTCACCCCACAGCACCAGCACTTTCCAACCCAATGGGCAGTGAGGATGCGTAGTGTTAAATTTTTGAGATGCTGCTGGGATCAAGGGAAGGCATGGGGTTGTGGAAACCCCATAGGTGGCCAGCGCTGAAACTCTGTGATGCACAGCTTCAAATGAAGGCTCAGATCCACTGAAATGCAACCCGCTGGGAGCTGGATGCTGCGAGTGAATTCAGCGCAGAGCAACATTGGTGCCAAAATTCGGACAACTTGCTGTGCTCCAAGGAAATTAAGAAGCCCTTTCTGCTGTTTTTGCTTACCCAAATGCTGGCAGCCTCAGCTGACCCGGCGCACCAAAGGAATCAGCGTTCTGAGCAGGCTCAGGGTTGGATTTGCTTCTTACAGCTTCCTGTCCTGATGAGAAAGGCAAAGTTATTTTGGGAACATCATGAATGAAAACCAAGAGGTGACCGAGGCAGCCGCGGGGTGGGAGCAGCCAGAGACAACACTTCTACCCACAGAAGATGCTCCAGAGGCTGTTCGCCTTTGATTCCTTCTCCCCAGTGCAATGAGGAGCAATTATCCTTCCCATAAAAGACTCCTTCTTTTAGGGGACTCGTAGTGACTTCAAAGAAAGGGCAGGTCTCTCTGGGGAACAAAGTCATCGTTTGAGTGACTCTGGACTGATGAAAAGCGCCGGCCTGCTGCTGCCCAGCCCTCTGCACCCACCAAGGGTTGGTTCAAAGTGAGCAGCCCCAGGGGATGGTGCATTCCATGCAGTGATCCCATGCTGCACGACCCCGTCCCAGCCAGGACCTGAAGCTCTGGTGCCCACCTGGCACTGCCCATAGGGCTGAGCTGCATTTTGGGACTCACTCCTTGCAAACAGGAGCTGCTTCCCAGCTGTTGCTGTGGATATAGGTGGGAGGATGGGCTGGAGGCACAGGGACCCCATACTCAAACACTGCAGCAGCCTCGTGGGGAAGCAGCCCAGCTTCCCAAGCTCTCAGCATCCAATTGCCAGCAGCCCCATGGGATGTGATGTGCTGAAAGGATCCCCATTTCATCCCTCACGTGCAGAAGGAGAGCACAAAGAAGCCACACAAGCACCAGAAGCCTTGCTGGAGCCACTTGGGGCTGTGCTACCCCATGCAGCGATGGGAGGGAGCTGGGTTGCAAAAAGGCAGAAGGCACCAGAAAAGCTCTCTGGTTTCAGGTGTCCTGAGCACTGCTGACTTGATCTTATCTTCAGCTCCAGGTAGGGGTTATCTCTGCTCCCTGTGATGAAAGCACTGTGAGAGACAGTGCTGGCAGGAGAGGTGAGGTGAATGCCATTTGATAACACAGGTGTCTGCCTTTACTTGGGATAAAGGCAGCCCTGAGGTGCATGCAGAAAGACCCCTGTCCCACCTTGTGTCCCTGCCCCTGTTGTCCCCTGCATCCCCAGCTTGGGTACAGGACACCTCTGCTCCCCCACCCCAGCTCCCCATTGCTTTGTACTGATGATCTGCAGCTTCCACCTACCATCTCCTCCAAGCTGGAATTCCCAGCTTCTGGATTCAGCCACCTCCACGTTTTGGTCAGATTTCAGAGTCCAACACACTTTCTCAGGACCCATTTTTCTCCCACTTCACTCTGTCCCATCTCAACCCAGCGTTAGCAGTTAGCAAAGCTGAGGCTGCAAGCAGAAGCCTGGATGTGGTGGGGGATCATGCAACGAGGGGCTGGGATGTAAATTTTGGCAGAAACCCTCTCTGAGGCTTTCTGGCTCCCAGCGATGCTCCAATCTGCTAATTGACTGCACGCATCCCAGGCTGAGTTCTGACTTCCAGCTTGTGCATCGCTCAGCACAGCCTCACGGATGCGTGGGATGCGCAGCATCCTTGTGTCACGTTTGTAGGGAACAATGGGGCTGCTGAGCAAAGCCAGCCCTATACGGGGACACCACAGGCATCACTCTGTGTCCCCCCTCCCCAAGAAGCTGCATAGATTCATTTTCCTGGCAAATGAACAGTGGGTAAGGGGGCAAATAATGCTGGAGCCCAGGTGGCCCTTATCACTGCCCAGTCCCAATGGGATGCTGGCAGGGGGATGGGGAGGGAAAGAGGGAATGAGTGGTCTGGGAGTGCTTGCTTGTGGGGATTAAAGGCTCAATCTTGAGATGAGAGAAGGAAATGAGAATTAAATCAGTTTCTAGCGCCTGTTCGATGTTGGGGGAGGATTTATGGCTGGGGTTGGGACGGCAGCACAGCTGGCGAGGGGACCCTGCAGTGAGGGAGGGTGTGGGGGGGGAGGCAGGGGGGGTCAGGGGCCCTCCTTGCTCTTGGAGCAGAGAGCAGTACTGGGCAATGCTGGGTTCCTATGAGTACAGGGTACTGTGGGGGGAACAGAGGTGCCATGAGGCTACACCCTAGGGGAGTCTGGGGGGTCTGAATCCCAGGCCATGGGCATTGTGGAAGCAATGAGATAAAGCCCTTCACCTGCTGCCCTCACCTTTCACACCTCCCCTGTGCCCCCAGCAGCTGTGTGTGTCAAAGCAGTGTTAGGTCCCCCACTCCCTCCCTCCCCAAATCCCACCTTGCCCAGCCTTTCCTGACCCCCATCCATCACTTTTCTCTGCCTCCGTCTCCTTTTTCTCCCTCTCTCCCTTTTCCTTTTGTTTTCCCTGCCTGCCATCATTCACCACACAGGATGCTGAGCTGAAAAAGCTTCATCCACCCCATCGCCAGTGGGGCAAGGACACAGTCATCACCGTGCCCCCACCAGCAATGGGGTGGCAATGGGGCGCCTGGCAGGAGCTGCCCATAAAACGAAGAAAGTTAATCATGGAGCTAATTGAAACCAGCAGCCCTGGCGCGTTCTGAGCAGAGGGGAGGAAGGAAGGGGGTGGGAAGCTGGGGCTGGGTTGGGTGGGGGGTGGTGTCTTTGGGGTTTTGTGTTTGTGTTTTTTAAGCCATGGAACAAATCCATATGGTTGCACAGGCAATTCCCAGGAACTCTTAGCCTGGGCTCAATCATGAAATGTCTCAATCCTTTCACTCCGAGTGTAAAACTGAGGTTCTTTGGGAGGAAATTGTTTGTTTGGTGGTGCTTTCCTGAGGCTGTGCAGGCAGCTCTGCCATGGGGGGTATTTCCCTCCCCCCCTCTCAGAGCTGTGTGGCTGTGACCCACCCCCATCAGGATTGTGCTTTTTGCCCATCATCCCCATGCATGGTGTGGGACTGTGACACCCATCAGACTCATGGATGGGAGCAGGCTGGATGTCCTCCCCATGTCCCTGTGCAGCGTGGGTCCAGGGCACCCATCAGACTCAGAGATGGGAGCAGGAATGGGTGGGTGAGGGTCTATGGGTGCTGCAGTCCCATCACTGTGCTCTCACCAGCTCCACTGCCAGCGCTGTGTGAGTCTCATCCCTCCCTCACTAATTTCCTTCATTGCACCCATAATAATTAATGCATCCCCAGCCCAGGCTGCCCTCCTTTTTCAGTTTAGAAGCCATCACTCAGTGCTGCAAAGGTTCAGCCCACTGCTGGGTGCTGCTTCCCATGGGATGTTTGGGAAAACCTGAATGGTGCTGAGATCCATGTGTGGATCTGCAACTCTTCTCCACCTCCGGGCTCTGACCTTGCAGCCATGTGAGCGATCCTTTGGGTGCTTTCCAGCACTGAACCGAAGCATCTCTGCAGAAAAACCCTGATTATTCCAGGCTGCAAAGCAGGTCTGCAGCAATTAGAGATGGAACAAAACCCTTCCAGCTCCGGAGCCGCTCAGGGGAAAAACAAATTTGCGTGGGATGGATTTGAGCTTGAAGACAGACTGCCCCAGCCCTGAGCACTGAGGGTGGCAGAGATGTGCCCAGGGTGGGGAGGGGGCTGCCATCCCCACTGCCTTCCCACGACCCTCCTGGCTCCCGCCCCGCTCACAAAACCAGAACTCCTTATTCCTGAGAACTTAATCCGGTAGTTTTGTGCAGCAAAACTCCAGCGGCCGTCAGCTGGGAGCGGGGGCTGCGCTCGGCAGCACGGGAAAGTCTCGTTTTGCATCTAATGAAAATTTCATTCTTGGTTGTTCTTTCTTTCTTTATATATATATACATTTTTTTTTTTCCCCTCTTGACTACAAAAAGGAGACGTTTCCAACACGCAGCAGCTGGAGATAAAAATGGATAAAATATTTATTCTAAAATGAGACAGTAATAAACGAACCTGGGAGCTCGTATCTGAGAAGGATTTACGTCTGCTTTGTCTTTCAGATGGGAAAAATGAGTCAGCCCAGGGCTGCAGTGAATGCACCGTGCTGCTTTTTCCACCTTTCAAGGGAATGAGAGCCCTGTCAGCCACCTTGCAGCCCAGGCCTGGGTCTCAGCTGCTTTTTGCCCCTGAGCAGAGGACTTTTCCCATCTCTTTGGAGCAGTCCCATCCCACGGCGGGCGCAAAGCCGGACTTCCATTTGCCTGGGAATGAAAATCTTCCTCATCTGTCCCACGCTGCCTTTGAAACAGGAGAAAGTCATCCCTGCCAGGTCCTGGGGAGGCTTTTTCCTGCTCATGGTGATTTTGTCTTCAGCTGTGTTTGGAAGGAAACCAGCACGGCCACTTTCTCCCGGTCTCCGTAAATCATTCACGGGGGGGGGGGGGGGGGGGGGGGGGGGGGGGGGGGGGGGGGGGGG